>NC_134400.1:78060507-78360507 GCF_050003625.1 Haematobia irritans | reverse complement strand
TTTCGACAAAAATGGTCAAAATACCAACATTTTCCTTCTAAAATCGCCACTGCTTAGTCGAAAAGTTATAAAAATGACTCTAATTTTCCTAAACTTCTAATACATATATATCGAGCAATAAACCATAAATAAACTTTTGCGAAGTTTCCCTAAAATTGCTTCAGATTTCAATGTTTCCCATATTTGTTTGTACTAACATTGTGTTCCACCCTAGTCCATTAGCCGACTTAAATTTTGAGTCTATAGATTTTGTAGAAGTCTATCAAATTCTGTCCAAATCGAGTGATATTTAAATTTATGTATTTGGGACAAACCTTTATACATAGCACCCAAAACATTTGACGGATGTGATATGGTATCGAAAATTTAGATCTACAAAGTGGTGCAGGGTATAATATAGTCGTCCCCGCCCGACTTTAGACCTTCCTTACTTGTTTATTGTATTTATTTGCAAATGAATTAACAAAAAATTTCAATAAGTAAGCGATCTCCATTCCAATGGATGAATAAGTTTGTATTTTTAATCCTGAACCGTACTCGATGTTATTTTATATGCGCTTGATTTTAGTGTGATTTGTACATGTTTTATTTTTATATTCCAACCTATTCAGATCTACATTTAAGCTTATTCAGTACTTGATAACACCAAACCCATAAAATAAAAATTAGTTAGGATAGTTTTAAATATTTTATTATTCTTTTTAATATTAATACATACTTCTTTAATTTAAAACAATATGAAGAAAATACATAGAATGTAAAGGGTGGTTAAAATTTCAAGGGCCGATGTTGATTTTGAATAAAACACAAACTATTTAGGAAATTATTGTACTTTTATTTTATTATGATATGTTGGTATTACTCAATTATATATGGAACAAAATATCGGCCAAATGGGAGCCGCGACCTCGGTGGCACACCTTCATCTGATGGTCCAAATTTTCGATTACGCTGAGGCATAATGGAGGTTCTATGCCGTTAGTGTGCCGAATTATCTCATCCTTTAGCTCTTCAATTGTTACTGGCTTATCGACGTACACCTTTTCTTTTAAATAAACCCAAAGAAAAAAGTCCAACGGTGTCAAATCTTGGCGGCCAATTGACATCGCCATTACGTGAGATAACACGGCCATTGAATTTGTTGCGCAAAAGAGCCATTGTTTCTTTAGCTGTGTGGCAAGTGGCACCGTCCTGCTGAAACCACATATCGTCCACATCCATATCTTCCAATTCAGGCCATAAAAAGTTCGTTATCATCTCACGATATCGAACACCATTCACAGTAACTGCCTGACCGGCCTCATTTTGGAAAAAATACGGCCCGATGATGCCGCCAGCCCATAAACCGCACCAAACAGTCACTCTTTGTGGGTGCATTGCTTTTTCGACAATCACTCTTGGATTCTCATTCGCCCAAATGCGGCAATTCTGTTTATTGACGAATCCACTGAAGTGAAAATGTGCCTCAATTTTCTTCGAAAATTGATCATCCACTGTTGCCATTTCTTGGAACCATTTAACACGTTGTTGAATTCTGTATCTCTCCATGGTTCAAATTGATTAAGTCTGAAATAGAGAAATGTCAAATAAAATTCGGAAAAAAACTTGGCGTTTAGGTGTGGTTCACATTCAACATCGGCCCTTACAATTTAACCACCCTTTACACGCGACTAAAAAATTAGTTACATATATTTATAAAAATTACCTTATTCAGAACAGTTTTTCTTCGAAATACCCCCTTTTCATATATCCATGTGGCGAGTTTCGACTTTTCCACTGATATTGTTTCATCATCCGTTCCGAACTATTTAAGTACAAATTTAACTTAAAAATTGAATGTTGAACGAACAACAATGTTTAAACTTATCTTCCGCTTTCTCCACTGAAAATGCTTTTCTCGGAACTCCATGCGGAGCCCCAAAGGTGGTGTCGGCCCTTTTATGTCCTCTTTCTTCATGTACTGCAAACTTTCGTACGTAACTTGGGCATCTAAATAGAATTAATTATTATAATTATATATGTAATCTTTAGAAATAAAACAAACTTCTTTTAAAAATTTGTATTTTTATCGCCAAATTTTAATATTTATATACAATTTTGTCAACATTTTAGTTTTATAAACAATTTTGCAAAATTTTTATTTCTAGCCAAATTTTTTGCAAAATTTATATAAAATGTTACCTAAGTTTTAGTTTTATAAAAAATTTAGCTAAATTTTTATTTCTATCTAAAAATAAAAAAATCTTTCTATTCGATCTAATTTTATTCTAATTCTAATTTTAATGTTTTATAAAATTTTATGTGTTTTATCACAAATTCAAGTTTTTACAGTGCAAATAAACAATTTTTTACCAAAACCATTTTTGTGATAAAAAAGTCTGAACTTTTTGAAGAAACATGAAAACTTTTTTTGCGTGTATAAAAATATTTCCACGTTATTCTTAGTATACACTGAAAAACAGTGAGCCAAGCAGGATGAAAAATGTTGGTTAATTTTAGAGATGTTAGGTAATTTCAGAAGAGTTTAACTAAACAGTTTGCAAACGCTAACATTACGCCGATATCACAAAAAGTGTTAGTATCTTTCGACAAATTCAGTGTTCGCATGCTATAGCAACGACATATCTGTTTGTTATGTATATTTTAGAATAATAAACTTTCAAATATATCACTTTTATTTACCTTTCAAATATATATATATGCTGATTCAACATTCATTATTTTTAAAATGTTCCACAACTTATATTCTTCCTCACTTTCTTGTGAGGAGACAATTACCGCCTCAAAGTACACAATAATAATGAAAAAAAATTTTGCAAACAAAATGCAAGCGAAGACAAAATCTTATTTTAAGCCATAGAAATCTACTTTTCTTTGGGTGGAAAACTAAAAATGTTTAACCTTCATTTTCGATCAAAATACATAAGAAAAGTCACTTCTCATCAAATGTACATTCTCTGTGTAAACTAGTCCAATTTGTGAACTGGAAACCAACAACAGTATTTTCAAAAATTAAAAAACTCCTTACTTCGATTTTTAAGAAATCTATACTGAAAAAACAGTGAACCCACCAGGTGAATTTTAGAAAATTTTGAATATTTTTTGGACATTTTAACTTAACAGCATTACAAACGCTGACATCACGCCGATATCACAAAAACAACTAAATATTTTTCGACAAATTCAAGAAAATTTATAAGACATAATTAATTTTTCCCCTTGTTAAAGAAAATTTTGTGGTTTGAAGGAAAAAATTAGAGTTAAAAAATATTCTTGCATTTTTTAAATCCAATTTTTTAGTTACATAGGAAGTTCATGATGGACGCATTTGTGGTAAAATTTACAAATTTAAAGCAATTTGAAGAAATAATGAACTATTTTGTGAGAAATACGAATTTGGTAAATCTTTTTGCTTAATTTGTGTATATTTTTTCTCGTTTTTAGTTCATTTAACTAACGTACGAAAGAACAAGTAAGTAAAGTCTAAAGTCGGGCGGGGCCGACAATATTATACCCTTCACCACCATGTAGACCAAAAATTTGTGTTACCATTTCAACTCCTTATTTGGCTTAGTTTATTTAAAACTCGACCGTTTTGTGGAAAGTGTGGTATTATAGTGTGAAATATGACTACGAAATCTGAACTAATTAGATCAAAAGGCATATTAAATATATTCTCTGTGGAAACTATCGAGTCAACTGAAGGAAACTCCCATTGAAATTGGGTCTGAAATATGAAACATTCTACTCAACTCTGGCGTATACAGTGAGTCACAGTGAAAATGGCCCACCCACACAAATTTAATTGTTAGAATGAAAGCCTCATTTTCTTGTAAATATATATTTCAATTTCTTTTATTTTCTTAAAATATAGATAAATACAAACTAAATATAATATTAGAAAGACCTTAAAATTCTTTAAATTCATTAAACAAAAATGTTTTTATCGAACACGCAGCGGAGCGGATTACTAAGGCCTTCAACATTTCACTGAAAGCTGCTTGCCCTAGAGGAAAGCCAAGGGGAAACAATCGGCCGCCATGGTGGACTACGGAGTTAAGTAATATGAGGAAATCCTGCAGGAAGCTCTTTAACAAAGCAAAGTCCACAAGAGCTCCGGAGGATTGGGACACGTACAAGATGAATCTGAGAGAATATAAACGAGAACTGAGAAGGTCTCAACAAAACTCTTGAGATGATTACTGTAGCAGTATTGAGAATACGTCAGAGGCTTCCAGACTACGGAAGGTACTAGCATCCACTAACACCGCTCCAGGTTTCATTAAAACATCGGAGGGAAATTGGACAACGTCCAGTGAGGAGACGTTGGAGGTACTTTTGGACACACACTTCCCTGGAAATCAGACGGTTGAACCATGTTCCGGCGGTGTAACAGAGGCTCAGCGATCATTTCCTATCGAGGAAATTGTGTCGGAATCTAGAATAAAATGGGCTTTAAATTGCTTTGGACCATTCAAATCCCCCGGACCTGATGGAATTACTCCGGCGGAGTTACAGGCAGTGGCTGAAAGAGTTATCCCCTGGTTGACGGTGATATATAAACGATGTGTAAACTTAGCATATATTCCAGAAAAGTGGAGGGAAACAAAAGTCGTCTTCATACCTAAAGCAGGAAAAGCCCCTCACTCGAGTGCGAAGGATTTCCGACCAATCAGCTTATCCTCATTCCTACTTAAGACCCTGGAGAGGATGATAGACATGTATCTTAGAACTAGCATCGATTCAAGTTTGTTCTCGAAACGACAGCATGCATACTCGAAGGGCAGGTCTACTGAGACCGCATTGCATGAACTAGTCAGCTTTATTGAAAGCTCACTATCTGTCAAAGAATACACAATCGTGGCGTTTCTAGACATCGAAGGGGCGTTCAATAATGTCCATCCGAGCTCGATATTAAATGGACTGACAACTCTGAATGTTGATCCAGGTATACTTAGGCTGTTAGACGAACTTCTAATAAAGAGACGTATTTCAGCCACACTAGGGCAAGCAAACATACAAAGGTATGTGAACAGAGGCACTCCCCAAGGAGGAGTTCTATCACCTCTTCTTTGGAATGCTGCTATAAATAACCTTCTGGTTTCCCTAGAAAAAGAAAGGATAAAAGTGGTGGCATACGCAGATGATGTGGCGCTAGCAGTCAGGGGAAAATTCCCATCCACAATCAGAGATATTATACAGAGAGCTCTCCGGATGACTGAGAAATGGGCGAAAGATAATGGTCTTGGTGTAAATCCAGCAAAGACAGAACTAGTCATGTACTGCAAAGATCGTAAAACTCCCACGGTTAGGCCCATTTCCTTAGGGGGTACTGAAATTCCCTTTGGTGAGTGTGCAAAATACCTTGGCGTTATTTTGGACAGGAAGCTGAATTTTAGGCTTAATATTGAAGAGAGGGCGAGAAAAGCCACGGTAGCTTTGTACTCGTGCAAAAAGGCAATAGGGAAAAAGTGGGGACTAAAACCAAAAATTGTGCATTGGCTATACACTGCAGTAGTTAGACCTATAATGCTATATGGTGTTGTAGTCTGGTGGCCGGCACTTCAGAAACCGACTTGTTTATATAAAGTTCAGCGTATGGCGAGCTTATGTATCTCAGGCGCATTTAGTAAGACAGGAACAGACTCCCTTAATGTCATGCTACATCTATTGCCTTTAGACATTTTGGCCAAACAGTCAGCTGCAACAACGGCTGTGCGGTTGCGCGAGCTATCACTGTGGTCGGAAAAAATGTACGGTCATACTTCGGTCCTCAAAATAATGCCAGATGTGCCTAACGTAGTGGATTATACCCTGGCAAAACCACTTTTTGACAAAAAGTTTGAAACTCTAATTCCCAACAGTGAGGCGTGGTGTACACAGGCCCCGGGGAATAAAAGATATATAGATTTCTATACTGATGGCTCCAAATTGAATGGACAAGTGGGGTTCGGAGTATATTCTAAAGATCTGGAAATTCGAATAGCGAAAAGATTACCTAATCACTGTAGTGTTTTTCAGGCTGAAATATTAGCAATAAGAGAGGTGGCGAATTGGCTGAGAAGTAATGTTCCAACAAATATTGGCATTAATATATACTCAGACAGTCAACCTGCAATAAAATCCTTGGACTCTGTGTTCCTCAACTCGAAAACGGCCATCGACTGCCGCAAATCTCTCAATGAGATGGCTGAGCAGTACAATATTCACCTAATACCGGGGAACTGCGAAGCGGATGAGTTGGCAAGGCTAGGGACTACCTTACATATTCCAGGGGAACTGGAATTTGTTGGTATGCCCCTAGCTACCTGCAAGCTCATGCTGCGTGAGAAGGCTGTTAGGATGGCAAATGTTCGATGGGAGAATTGCAAGGGTTGTAACGACACCAAGCAAATATGGCCCCATTTCAACTTAAACCGCACACTAGATATGCTAATGTTCTCGAGACGTCAGATATCACTCCTGATATCTGCTATAACGGGTCGCTGCCTGATAGGCGATTTTGCAAAAACTATTGGCGCGAAGTATAATTACTATTGTATGAGCTGTCATGATGCGGAGGAAAAAGAATCAATTAAACACCTCTTGTGTGAGTGTCCTGCATTTTGTGTAAAGCGCAAGCAACTTTTAGGAGCATATAGCTTCAGATTACTGGCGGATCTGGAAAACGTTAACTTAAGCAGTCTGCTAATGTTTTTGGAACAATCTGGTTGGTTCAACAAAGAAAAATAATCAAGAAGGTTCAGCGGTTAAAACTAGAAGTGCCCATATGTAATAGGTACTTTTAGTTAATGTGGTATCACAATGGACTGAATAGTCTAAGTGAGCCTGAATCTTAATCGGGCTGTCACTTTAACCTAACCTAACCTTAAGGAAAACAAAAAAACTCACGCCACAGTGAAAATGACCCAAAATGTTTAACTAAATATTTTAATTCAATAAATTATATCTAATATTTAGTGGAAAATCCTTTTTATTTAATGACTGATTTTAAGCGTCTTAGCATGGATTCTACCAATTTTGTTGTGTAAGAAGGGCTTATTTTTTGCCATTATTCCACTAATGCTCTCTTCAAGTCTTCCTTGCAGGATATATGATATTTTCGAATTTCCACTTCAAGTTTATATCACAAATTTTCTATTATATTTAAGTCCGGCAACTGGCCTGGAGTTTTGATGACACGCGGACAATTATAAAGCAGCCACGCTCTTGCAACATGAGCTGTATGTTTTGGGTCGTTGTCTTGGTAAAAATGAAATGAGCTACCAATGCACAGCTTTTCCGCACTTTGCTTCAAATTATCTTTCAAAACAGACAGATATTGCATCTTGTCCATGTTGCCTTCAATAAAAACGAGATTTCCAACACCCGCAGCAGAGCAAGAACCCCAAACCATCACATGCCCTCCGCCGTGTTTAACAGTTGGCCGTAAATGCTTTGGCTGCAGTTCTTCGTTTTCTTTTCTCCACACATTTCTTCTACCATCTGACCCAAAAAGGTTGAATTTCGACTCATATACGATAGAACATCTTTCCAAAACGAAAATTCCTTTGCTGCATACGCATGGACAAATAGTAATCGGTCTCTCTTATTCTTAGCACTTACGAACGGTTTCTTTCTTGCAATTCGCCCATGTAATCCTGATCTGTGGAGAACTCTTCTGATGGTTTCTGCATGGTAATTCACTTGGAGGTGTTTGGCCACCAAGTCTCGAATATTTGGAGCACTTAGTTTGGGGGTTAGATCGACATTTATTTACTATCCATCATTCATCTCTGTCAGAAAACTGTTTTTTTGAACTGGATCTCGGCTTATCAATGATCCGATTTTCATCGGTATACCTTTTAATTATATTTTTAATGGTTCCACGAGGGACTTGAACCATTTCTGCAATTCGCCTTTGACTTACGCCGTTTTTAAAATGATTTATTATTAAATTTCGCATCTCAAGCGAAGTGTGATGTCCCATTTTTCGATTATTTTATCTTTTTTTAAGAAAAATTTAATCGACCACTTTCTTGCGTGTTTGCACTTTTAATATTCTAAGAACATTGTAATGTAACATGTAAAAGCAAATGTGATGAAATGTTGGAAGAAACCCGTTATATTTTTGTCATTTCTTTTGGTGGGCCATTTTCACTGTGGCATGATATTTCTGACATTTCTCTTAAATGTCTGATTCCAATAATTTATAGCTGAAACCTGAACTTTATACTCACCAAATATTGTTATTAATTAGATTTACTTAAGAGAAAACTAACATTTGGACCTCTGATTGACCAAATATGAGATAAAATTTCAAAATATTTACATTTACTCTGGTGGGTCATTTTCACTGTGACTCACTGTATATACAAAATTTGAAGCAAATCTGGCTTCAACTCTGGCTTTTGTGCAAATCGGACGAAATATATATATGGGAGCTATATCTAAATCTGAACCGAGTTCAAACAAATTTGGCACAGTTAACCATTCAAAACATTCAGATGTACGAAATTTGAAGAAGATCGGTTCATAAATACGTGAATTATGATCAAATCGGTGATAAATATATATGGCAGCTATATCTAAATCTGAACCGATTTTTTCCACAATCGGACTTTAATTGCGTGCTGTACTTTGTGCACAAAATTACATATACAGATAGACGGACGGACAGACAGACGGACATCGCTAAATCGACTCAGAATTTAATTCTAAGCCGATTGGCATACTAAAAGATGGGTCTATGACTATTATTTCTTGGCGTTACATACCAATGGACAAACTTATTATACCCTGTACCACAGTAGTGGTGAAGGGTATAATTATTAGAGTAAAGGAAACTTTCTCCAAATATAATAATTCCATGAACTAACATAAAGTTAAATTGGCTTTAGTGAAATAGAGAGTTCACTTTTTTTTGTGAGTGTAGAGATGTCAACTTTTGATGAGTCTTCTGGTTTAGGTAAAATGTCAAGAGACTTCGTGCTAACAAACGAAGGTGTCTTCTTAACCCTTTCACTACCGATGTCCACTTAGAAGGACATTCGAAAAAGACACCAAATTCTATTTTCCCGCTTAGTTTCGATTTATTTCTCGATGTTATTTCTAAGTAGAGACTTTAATCTAAATAAGCTATAAATATTTTCCATATTGGTGAGCACTAAATACATTTTTATAAACTTCTTTAAAAATAAACGAAAAATACAAAAATTTGAGACAATTTTTCTACTGTATGTTTCTAGTAAATGGACATTTATACAAAAACTATAGCTGATACTGTTACGGGCTCTCTTTTGTATTTTTTCTCACACTGTGAAAGATATTGTAGGCCAAATAGCGCTTATTTTCGTAAGGCCATTTGGTCACAATTCAAGAATCAAATTTTCAGCACAAGCTCATATAGCTCTTGAAATAATTGTGGTAGGTTCTCAAAATGACATTTTTTGTTCTACACACTGTTAGTACAATGAAAGACAGAAGAAAAATTAAAGTTTTTTATATTAGGTTTATTTCGGTAGTGACAGGGTTAAATGTCCAATGGCTGCATCCGTTTAATAAGATATTGGTATTATGGGATGAGAGTTTTGTATGCGAAACTATCCTGCTAATATATTTACTGTAACATGAGTACACTGAAAAAACAGTGAACCCTTTTTCATTGCAAGATGAACTAAACTGTAGTAATATTGACCATGATTTAGCCCTTAAGATTTTTTTCAACTTGTCTACTTTATAATTCTCTTAAATTTTAGTTAATCTATAACATTGTATTTTAGTTCATTTTTACAACACCATAAGATTTATATACCCCTACCAAGTTAAAAAGTCAGTATTATTTTGGTTTACTTGCTTATTTTTTGGGAAACACGATAATAAAAATTGGTTAACAGTCTCTTTAAAATGTCGACGACTAAACTATTTTTAAATCAATCATTCCACAGTACAGAGAAATTAAATTATTAAAGGAACAACAAACCGTTTTACTATTATGAAAATTTTCATACAATAAAATTAAACTTTCTTTAAGCAAAAGTACTTTATTACAAAAACTTATGATGAAAGTTCTTAATACAATGTTTTTGTGAATGAAAACGTGGAACAAGAAAGTAGTTTAATTTAACTCGCTTTTTGGACATTTTGACTTTTCCTTAGTTTTTTATTCATCGTAAGTATATTTTTCACATATCTTGCTGAAAAAATGGAAGGAATAATGAAAATTGTTAAAAATTAACTTGTAATAAAATATATTTTTTTAGCTCTTTAAATTAGCTTATAACTTACCATATTTGGGGGCATTTTATTAAATGGTGTAAGGAATTCAACTTTTCTTAGATAAACGTATCTCGTAAAGTTTGTACCTGAAACAATTAGAGAAATAATGAATTAAGTAATATAATAACTCATAAAATGGTGTTGTTATCGATGTGAAGGACATAATACAATACATATTCGTGTTAAAAGAAAGACAAAGTTTTAATATAAAACTTACCAATTCTCTATTACATTGTACGCTGAGGTTAAAAAGTTATCGAAATTCATTTGGGGTTACTCTGAAAATAAATTTACATTAAATTTAATTTACATTAAATAAAAAACACAAAATTTGTTTCCAAAAAATCTAATTAAAGAAATAATATGCATAAAAAAGTAAATATTCTGGTTAAAAGAATGTTAAAGAAAGCTTACCAATTAATAAAAATGTTTCCAAATTGTTATTCTGAAATTAAATATTTGTTTTTACATTAAAAATATTAAATTGGTTTCCAAAAATATTTGATTAAAGTAATACTAAAATAAGGTATTCAAAACATGTAATTTTGATAATAAAAAGGTCATAAAAACGTAAATATTCTAGTGAAAAGAAAGCCAAAAGAAACCTTTCCACTTCTCTATTAAATTATAAATTGAGGAGAAATATAAAAATTTGCCCGAACCCATCTGGGGTTGCTCTTAAATTAAATATTTTTTTACAACAAAGAAAAACATGAAACTGGTTAAAACAAAAAAAAAAAAATAATAATAATTAGCAAATAATAAT
This sequence comes from Haematobia irritans, assembly GCF_050003625.1. Classification (NCBI taxonomy): domain Eukaryota; kingdom Metazoa; phylum Arthropoda; class Insecta; order Diptera; family Muscidae; genus Haematobia; species Haematobia irritans. Next base: position 78,349,484 of record NC_134400.1, on the reverse strand, counting down.
ATACATAAAGAATATTATTTTTTAAAAGAAAACCACATTGAAAAAAGAACACTTACCTATTTATAATTAAACTATACGCTGAGGTGTAACAAACAATTTTCCAAATTCATCTGGAGTTACTCTGAAATTGAATATTTATTTTTTACATTGAATAATAAAAATTAAATTAGATAACACAATTTCAATATACTTTCCATTTATTTTCTCATACAAAAACTCTTTATAGTAAATTACACTTATTATTTAGAAAGTATTTTACATTTCATCAGTAGTTTTATAGTATGACGAATGAATTTTTAACTAGCAGTTAAGAACATTTTAAGGAAATTTCCATCGTATTTTGTAGGCTATGAACTAAACGATTGCTACTTAAAATTTGTACAATTTCCTTTCGAGTAGTTAATTTTCTTTAAAGATACGAAAAATGAACTAAAATTCTGGAAAATTCTTGTAATAAATTATTGTAAAAATCTTCTTAAATTTACGAGACACTTTTTTTCTGTGTACATTATGTTCACCTACGTGATATGTAATCAACGGAAGTAAAACGAATAATACTAGGCAAATTTGACATCAGCTACACAGAAAAAAAATTCGTAGTTAAATTAACGCTAAATTTAACTTATTTTTATTGGAAAAATTTGCTAAAAGTAAAAAAAATTAAATTTTATTATTCTTTCTGAAATTTTCCACAACTTAATGAAATTTTACTTTTTTTAAGTATGCCTCAAAAATTTTATGAACTAAATGTGGGTATAAAGTTCAATGACCGTACACATAAGTTCAATATGAACTAAAGCAAAAGAAGATTTTCGTACGATTCCCAAAAATAGTAAGAATGAACTACGGTCATTGCCGTATCTAGACATTTTTAACCAGGGGGGCTATAGCCCCCCTATCTATACTACAGTAACAATATATAATGGAAAATCAAATATAGGTTTTCACATTCTAGGGGGGCTAATTTTTTTCTGGAGGGGGCTAAGCCCTGCCCCCAGAGGCCTCACTACGCTTATGACTACGGTATGGTTAAAATGATCATGATTTGGCGCCAATGTTTTTCTTCTATGAGAGGATGTAATTGCATGAACTGCAGTTAAAAAGTACAAATGACATTTTACATTTTCCTGGTTTTAACAACGCTTTGTGGAAATCTCAAAATGTGGAGTAAAATTTAGTTCAATTTTCGTGCGAGGTACTCGTAGTTCATTCTTCCTATAAAACAGTTTACTTTTTTCGGTGTAGTTAAGTTTCCAGCAAAAACAAAAGTAAATTGGAATTTGTATCACAAGCATTTTTTAAGCACATTTCTCTATTCATTTTCTCCCACTTCCGATAAAGTTCTTGTGCACAATTCTCTTATACTATATTGTCTGAACACATTCTCTGATTCTGCATAAAGAGATAGCGGCCAAATTCAACATGAGGGCTTCAACGTATATCGCTTTTTGTCTTTGAATTCAGAGTCGGTTTTGCAACTTTTATATTAAAAGTCGGGTAGTCGATTTTTTATACCCTCCATCATAGGATGGGGGTATATTAACTTTGTCATTCCGTTTGTAACACATCGAAATATTGCTCTAAGACCCCATAAAGTATATATATTCTGGGTCGTGGTGAAATTCTGAGTCGATCTAAGCATGTCCGTCCGTCCGTCCGTCCGTCCGTCCGTCTGTTGAAATCACGCTAACTTCCGAACGAAACAAGCTATCGACTTGAAACTGGGCATAAGTAGTTGTTATCGATGTAGGTCGGATGGTATTGAAAATGGGCCATATCGGTCCACTTTTACGTATAGCCCCCATATAAAGGGACCCTCAGATTTGGCTTGTGGAGCCTCTAACGGAAGCATATTTCATCCGATCCGGCTGAAATTTGGTATATGGTGTTTGTATATGGTCTCTAACAACCATGCAAAAATTGGTCCACATCGGTCCATAATTATATATAGCCCCCATATAAACCGATCCCCAGATTTGGCTTGCGGAGCCTAAAAGAGAAGAAAATTTCATCCGATCCGGCTGAAATTTGGTACATGATGTTGGTATATGGTCTCTAACAACCACGCAAAAATTGGTCCATATCGGTCCTTAATTATATATAGCCCCCATATAAACCGATGCCCAGATTTGGCTTGTGGAGCCTCTAAGAGAAGCAAATTTCATCCAATCCGGCTGAAATTTGGTACATAGTGTTGGTATATGGTTTCTACCAATCATGCAAAAATTGGTCCACATCGGTCCATAATTATATATAGCCCCCAAATAAACCGATCCCCAGATTTGGCTTGCGGAGCCTCAAAGAGAAGCAAATTTCATCCGATCCATCTGAAATTTGGTACATGATGTTGGTATATGGTCTCTAACAACAGTGCAAAAAGTGGTCCACATCGGTCCATAATTATATATATAGCCCCCATATAAACCGATCCCCAGATTTGGCTTGCGAAGCCTCAAAGAGAAGCAAATTGCATCCGATCCGTCTGAAATTTGGTACATGGTATTGGTATATGGTCTCTAACAACCGTGCAAAAATTTGTCCACATCGGTCCATAATTATATATAGCGCCCATATAAACCGATCCCCAGATTTGGGTTGCGGAGCCTCAAAGAGAAACAAATTTCATCCGATCCGCCTGAAATTTGGTACATGATGTTGGTATATGGTCTCTAACAATCATGCAAAAATTGGTCCACATTGGTTCATAATTATATATAGCCCCAATATAAACAGATCCCCAGATTTGGCTTGCGAAGTCTCCAAGAGAAGCAAATTTCATCCAATCCGGTTGTAATTTGGAACATGGTGTTAGTATATGATCTTTAACAACCGTGCCAGAATTGGTCCATATCGGTCCATAATTATATATAGCCCCCATATAAAACGTTCTCCAGATTTGACCTCCGGAGCCTCTTGGAGGAGCAAAATTCATCCGATCCGGTTCAAATTAGGAACGTGGTGTTAGTATATGGTCGCTAACAACCATACCATAATTGGTCCAATCACACAAAAATTGGTCCATATCGGTTCATAATCATGGTTGCCACTAGAGCCAAAAATAATCTACCAAATTTTATTTCTGTAGAAAATCTTGTCAACATTTTATTTCTATAGAAATCGTCAAAATCGTCAAAATTTTATTTCTAGAGAAAATTTTGTTAAAATTTTATTCGGTTCATAATAAAATTTTCATCATAGTCAAAATTTTATTTCTATAGAAAATTTTGTCAAAATTTTATTTCTATAGAAAATTTTGTTCAAATTTTATTCGGTTCATAATCATGGTTGCCACTCGAGCCAAAAATAATCTACCAAGATTTTATTTCTATAGAAAATTTTGTTAAAATTTTATTTCTGTAGAAATTTTTGTCAAAATTTTCTTTCTATAGAAAATTTTGTGAAAATTTTATTTCTGTAGAAAATTTTGTCAAAATTTTATGTCTACTTTGTCAAACTGAATTATATACGTATTGGATCGATCTTTTTTGATTTAATATATACCACGTATGGACTTACATACAATTTAGAAGATGGTGCTGGAGGTTTTAAGATACCTTGCCATCGGCAAGCGTTACCGCAACTTAAGTAATTCGATTGTGGATGGCTGTGTTTAGAAGAAGTTTCTACGCAATCCATGATGGAGGGTACATAAGCTTCGGCCTGGCCGAACTTACGGCCGTATATACTTGTTAAGAAATAAAAACGATTTGTTTGAAAATCACAAAAACATCGAGTTTCTTAGAAAACAAAGTAGAATAGTAGATTTTCGACTTTCGTACCACTGAACCAAATGTGTCCCTCGAAGCATATTTAATTCATTCCCATCATATATGGACTGTATTCATGTTTTTAATATGGTGGCCTCCAACTCCATCACTTGCATTTGTGGTCGAATCAACCCCATACATCAGCAGTTGTTGCGGTTGCCGAGGTAAGTACTTGCTGCTGTTATCCGGCTATTTGCACTCTGGACACACTTGCCAGTGGTGATGGCATTGTACAGTAATTTGGCATGTTATTTATGAATCCAAAATATGGTAATAAATAACCGAATAAACACTTGCGACCTGTCATAATTGGGAAGTGGCTTGGCTTCAATTGTTTGGTTTGCCACTTTCTGGGCCGGGACAAACAGCCTGTATTTGCACTAAGGCACCAAATCGGAACACACACATCCTCCATATGGTGGATGTGTGTATGAGATCTGTGGAAGGTCTGCTATCTACAATTTGTGTGGATGATTAACCTGCAATTATGAATGGTCTTTGGTGGTGAAGACTAACGTTGTTCATTTGTTTGGTTGCCGGTGTTGGTGCATAAACTACTGGGTGCTTGGGTGAACTCTTTAGCTGCATAGCCATAGGCTGGACAGTGGAAATGTTTCGCGATATTTGAGGAAATGTTGATAACGCCATGGAAGGGGTATGCATCTTTTTTGAGGGCGTTAAGGCAATGAATTCCAAAATTTTGTTAACAGAGAACGGCTGTAGCCCTCTTTAAGTCCAGGTACACACGAAAAAATATTTCCTTCTCCGATGTAAATAAACACAAATATCTGCACAAAAAAGACCTCACGTACTAAATTATTTACTTTAGAAAAATAAAAAATCCATACAAAGCAAAATTATTATCAGCTTTGATCAAATGAATAAGTGCTCCCTAATCTTCATACTTGTTTCTAACACCATTATAGTTACTTTCCTTAGCATCTACTATTTTTTTATTTCTATATTAACATAGATCCTGACTAAGTCCGATTTTCTTGTAGGTCGAAGATGATATCAAAGGTGATACTTTTGCCTAAATCCGATGATGAGTGTAGGCCAATCAGTTTATTGCGTTTTTTATCGAAGGCTTTGGAGTAATCTACATCGTCAGATTATTGAATTAAATACCACACCCAGAAAAAAGTGTCTTCGAAACACTGAAAAAACAGTGAACCCACCAGGAAAGATAACTTTCGATTAATTTTAGAAAATTTTGAATTTTTTTAGAAAATTTTAACTAAACAGTATTACAAGCGCTGGCATCACTCCGATATGGTAAAAATAAGTAAATATTTTTCGACAACTTCAAGAAAATTTATTAGACATAACTAAGTTTTTGCACTTGTTAAAGAAAATTTTGTAGTTTTAAGAGAAATCTTGGAGTTCAAAATTGCAAGAATGTCTTTAGTGCCATACGAAGTTCATGATGGACACATTTTTGGTAAAATTTACAAATTTAAGGAAATAATGAACTATTTTGTGAGAAATACGAAATTAGGAAACCTTTATGCTTTATTTTTGTATAATTTTTTCCTGTGTTTTAGTTCATTTAACTAACGTACGCAAAAAATTATTTGAGTAATGTAAACTTTTTCCAAACATAATGATTCTATGAACTAATATAAAGTTAAATTGGCTTTAGTGAAATAGAGAGTTCACTTTTTTTTGAGTGAAATAAAGGAAAAAATGTTCATCAATTCAGTTTAGCCATTTTATTTCCATTCAGTTAAATTTTTGTGTGAATTAATAAAATTTACTTGTTTCAGTAAAAAAATCCTAAACTGAAAGCAGTTAGGAATAGTTCATTAACTAGAATAAAGCATGGCATTTTACTAATACTGTTTTCTTCGCTGGGTATAAGAATTTACTACTGAAAAAGAAAATTTTATTCACTGATAACAAAGCATTCGTAAAAATAAACAAAAACCGAACTAAAACCAAGTTTCCTCAAATTTAGTAAGATTTCTTATAAAATGATATTCTGATTTCCTTTATTATAGAAAGCTTATCATACATACGAATTACACTTGGCATAGAAAAATATTTTAGTTCATTCGTACCGAGAAGTATTCAATCCTTTCAAAACTTAAGGAAACACACTTGTTAGAATATAGGAAATTTTCCCACATTTCTTTTATCTACCTGTAATCGATACCTGTCATCGATGTGTTTGCGCGTGGGTTGTTTTTTAGTTGGAATCACGTTGTTATGGTATACGGAGAGACTGTTAAAAAAATAATATTGTAAAATAATATAATAAAAAACAAATAAAATATATAAAATATTTGTTATTGTAAATCAGTGAGAAAAATGTTCGTTTTTATACCCTCCACCATAGGATGGGGGTATATTAACTTTGTCATTCCGTTTGTAACACATCGAAATATTGCTCTAAGACCCCATAAAGTATATATTCCGGGTCGTGGTGAAATTCTGAGTCGATCTAAGCATGTCCGTCCGTCCGGCCGTCCGTCTGTCCGTCTGTCCGGCTGTCCGTCCGTTTGTGGAAATCACGCTAACTTCCGAACGAAACAAGCTATCGACTTGAAACTTGGCACAAGTAGTTGTTATTGATGTAGGTCGGATGGTATTGAAAATGGGCCATATCGGACCACGTTTACGTATAGCCCCCATATAAACGGACCCCCAAATTTGGTTTGCGATTGCTCTAAGAGAAACAAATTTCTTCCGATCCGGCTGAAATTTGGTACATGGTGTTAATATATGGCCTCTAACAACCATGCAGAAATTGGTCCATATCGGTCCATAATTTCATATAGCCCCCATATAAACCGATCCCCCGATTTGGCTTGCGGAGCCTCTAAGGGAACCAAATTTCATCCGATCCGGCTGAAATTCGGTACATGGTGTTAGTATATGGTCTCTAATAACCATGCAAAAATTGGTCCATATCGGTCCATAATTATATATAGCCCCCATATAAACCGATCCCCCGATTTGGCTTGTGGAGCCTCTAAGAGAAGCAAATTTCATCCGATCCGGCTGAAATTTGGTACATGGTATTGGTATATGTTCTCTAATGACCATGCAAAAATTGGTCCACATCGGTCCACTTTTTCGTATAGCCCCCATATAAACGGACCCCCAAATTTGGCTTGCGATCGCTCTAAGAGAAGCAAATTTCATCCGATCCGGCTGAAACTTGGTACATGGTGTTAATATATGGCCTCTAACAACCATGCAGAAATTGGTCCATATCGGTCCATAATTTCATATAGCCCCCATATAAACCGATCCCCCGATTTGGCTTGCGGAGCCTCTAAGGGAACCAAATTTCATCCGATCCGGCTGAAATTCGGTACATGGTGTTAGTATATGGTCTCTAATAACCATGCAAAAATTGGTCCATATCGGTCCATAATTATATATAGCCCCCATATAAACCGATCCCCCGATTTGGCTTGTGGAGCCTCTAAGAGAAGCAAATTTCATCCGATCCGGCTGAAATTTGGTACATGGTATTGGTATATGTTCTCTAATGACCATGCAAAAATTGGTCCACATCGGTCCATAATTATATATAGCCCCCATATAAACCGATCCCCCGATTTGGCTTGCGGAGCCTTTAAGAAACGAAAATTTCATCCGATCCGGCTGAAATTTTAAAGATGGTGTTAGAATGTGGTCTCTAACAAACACACAAGAATTGGTGCATATCGGTCCATAATTATATATAGCCCCCATATAAACCGTTCCCCAGATTTGATCTCCGGAGCCTCTTGGAGGAGCAAAATTCATCCGATCCGGTTGAAATTTGCAACGTGGTGTTAGTAGAAGGCCGCTAAAAGCCATGCCAAAATTGGTCCATATCGGTCTATAGTTACATATAGCCGATCCCCAATCACACCAAAAAAAAATTGGTCCATATCGGTTCATATTCATGGTTGCCACTCGAGCCAAAAATAATCTACCAAAATTTTATTTTTATGGAAAACATTGTCAAGATGTTATTTCTATAGAACATTTTGTCAAAATTTTATTTCTATAGAAAATTTTGTCAAAATTTTATTTCTATAGAAAATTTTGTAAAAATTTTATTTCTATAGAAAATTTTGTCAAAATTTTATTTCTATAGAAAATTTTTTCCAAATTTTATTTCTATAGAAATTTTTTTCCAAATTTTATTTCTATAGAAATTTTTTTCCAAATTTTACTTCTATAGAAAATGTTGTCAAAATTTTATTTTGTCTAAATTTTATTTCTATAGAAACTTTAAACTTAATTATATACGTATTTAATCGGCATTTTTATACCCTCCATCATAGGATGGGGGTATATTAACTTTGTCATTCCGTTTGTAACACATCGAAATATTGCTCTAAGACCCCATAAAGTATATATATTCTGGGTCGTGGTGAAATTCTGAGTCGATCTAAGCATGTCCGTCCGTCCGTCCGTCCGTCCGTCCGTCCGTCTGTTGAAATCACGCTAACTTCCGAACGAAACAAGCTATCGACTTGAAACTTGGCACAAGTAGTTGTTATCGATGTAGGTCGGATGGTATTGAAAATGGGCCATATCGGTCCACTTTTACGTATAGCCCCCATATAAAGGGACCCTCAGATTTGGTTTGTGAAGCCTCTAACAGAAGCATATTTCATCCGATCCGGCTGAAATTTGGTATATGGTATTTGTATATGGTCTCTAACAACCATGCAAAAATTGGTCCACATCGGTCCATAATTATATATAGACCCCATATAAACCGATCTCCAGATTTGGCTTGCGAAGCCTCAAAGAGAAGCAAATTGCATCCGATCCGCCTGAAATTTGGTACATGGTGCTGGTATATGGTCTCTAACAACCATGCAAAAATTGGTCCACATCGGTCCATAATTATATATAGACCCCATATAAACCGATCTCCAGATTTGGCTTGCGAAGCCTCAAAGAGAAGCAAATTGCATCCGATCCGGCTGAAATTTGGTACATGGTATTGGTATATGGTCTCTAACAACCGTGCAAAAATTGGTCCACATCGGTCCATAATTATATATAGCGCCCATATAAACCGATCCCCAGATTTGGGTTGCGGTGCCTCAAAGAGAAACAAATTTCATCCAATCTGGTTGTAATTTGGTACATGGTGTTGGTATATGGTCTCTAACAACCATGTAAAAATTGGTCCACATCGGTCCTTAATTATATATAGCCCCCATATAAACCGATCCACAAATTTGGCTTGCGGAGCCTCAAAGAGAAGAAAATTTCATCCGATCCGGCTGAAATTTGGTACATGATGTTGGTATATGGTCTCTAACAACCATGCAAAAATTGGTCCACATCGGTCTTTAATTATATATAGCCCCCATATAAACCGATCCCCAGATTTGGCTTGCGGAGCCTAAAAGAGAAGCAAATTTCATCCGATCCGCCTGAAATTTGGTACATGGTGTTGGTATATGGTCTCTAACAACCATGCAAAAATTGGTCCACATCGGTCCATAATTATATATAGCCCCCATATAAACCGATCCCCCGATTTGGCTTGCGGAGCCTCAAAGAGAAGAAAATTTCATCCGATCCGGCTGAAATTTGGTACATGATGTTGGTATATGGTCTCTAACAACCATGCAAAAATTGGTCCATATCGGTCCTTAATTATATATAGCCCCCATATAAACCGATCCCCAGATTTGGCTTGTGGAGCCTCTAAGAGAAGCAAATTTCATCCGATCCGGCTGAAATTTGGTACATGGTGTTGGTATATGGTCTCTAACAACCATGCAAAAATTGGTCCACATCGGTCCATAATTATATATAGCCCCCATATAAACCGATCCACAGATTTGGCTTGCGGAGCCTCAAAGAGAAGAAAATTTCATCCGATCCGGCTGAAATTTGGTACATGATGTTGGTATATGGTCTCTAACAACCATGCAAAAATTGGTCCATATCGGTCCTTAATTATATATAGCCCCCATATAAACCGATCCCCAGATTTGGCTTGTGGAGCCTCTAAGAGAAGCATATTTCATCCGATCCGGCTGAAATTTGGTTCATGGTGTTGGTATATGGGCTCTAACAATCATGCAAAAATTGGTCCACATCGGTCCATAATTATATATAGCCCCCATATAAACCGATCCCCAGATTTGGCTTGTGGAGCCTCTAAGAGAAGCATATTTCATCCGATCCGGCTGAAATTTGGTACATGGTGTTGGTATATGGGCTCTAACAATCATGCAAAAATTGGTCCACATCGGTCCATAATTATATATAGCCCCCATATAAACCGATCCCCAGATTTGGCTTGCGGAGCCTCAAAGAGAAGCAAATTTCATCCGATCCGGCATAAATTTGGTACATGATGTTGGTATATGGTCTCTAACAACCATGCAAAAATTGGTCCACATCGGTCCATAATTATATATAGACCCCATATAAACCGATCTCCAGGTTTGGCTTGCGAAGCCTCAAAGAGAAGCAAATTGCATCCGATCCGGCTGAAATTTGGTACATGGTATTGGTATATGGTCTCTAACAATCATGCAAAAATTGGTCCACATCGGTTCATAATTATATATAGCCCCCATATAAACAGATCCCCAGATTTGGCTTGCGAAGTATCCAAGAGAAGCAAATTCCATCCAATCCGGATGTAATTTGGAACATGGTGTTAGTATATGATCTTTAACAACCGTGCCAGAATTGGTCCATATCGGTCCATAATTATATATGCCCCATATAAAACGTTCTCCAGATTTGACCTCCGGAGCCTCTTGGAGGAGCAAAATTCATCCGATCCGGTTCAAATTAGGAACGTGGTGTTAGTATATGGTCGCTAACAACCATACCAAAATTGGTCCAATCACACAAAAATTGGTCCATATCGGTTCATAATCATAGTTGCTACTAGAGCCAAAAATAATCTACCAAAATTCTATTTCTATAGAAAATTGTGTCAACATTTTATTTCTAGAGAAAACTTTGTTAAAATTTTATTCGGTTCATAATAAAATTTTCATCATTTTTGTTAAAATTTTATTTCTGTAGAAATTTTTGTCAAAATTTTCTTTCTATAGAAAATTTTTTCAAAATTTTTATTTCTATAGAAAATTTTGTGAAAATTTTATTTCTATAAAAAATTTTGTTAAAATTTTATTTCTGTAGAAAATTTTGTCAAAATCTTATGTCTACTTTGTCAAACTGAATTATATACGTATTGGATCGATCTTTTTTGATTTAATATATACTACGTATGGACTTAGATACAATTTAGAAGATGGTGTTAGGAGGTTTTAAGATACCTTGCCATCGGCAAGCGTTACCGCAGCTTAAGTAATTCGATTGTGGATGGCAGTGTTTAGAAGAAGTTTCTACGCAATCCATGATGGAGGGTACATAAGCTTCGGCCTGGCCGAACTTACGGCCGTATATACTTGTTTAGTTTAATATATACTACGTATGGACTACCTTGTAATTTAGAAGACGGTGTTAGGAAGTTTTAAGATACCTTGCCATCGGCAAGTGTTACCGCAACCCAAGTAATTCGATTGTGGATGACAGTCTTTAGTAGAAGTTTCCATGGTGGAGGGTACATAAGCTTCGGCCTGGCCGAACTTACGGCCGTATATACTTGTTTGTTCTGTATTTTTCTGTATTGTATCATTTTTATACCCTCCACCATAGGATGGGGGGTATATTAACTTTGTCATTCCCTTTGTAACACATCGAAATATTGTTCTAAGACCCCATAAAGTATATATATTCTGGGTCGTAGTGAAATTCTGAGTCTATCTGAGCATGTCCGTCCGTCCGTCTGTTGAAATCACGCTAACTTCCGAACGAAACAAGCTATCGACTTGAAACTTGGCACAAGTAGTTGTTATTGATGTAGGTAGGATGGTATTGCAAATGGGCCATATCGGTCCACTTTTACGTATAGCCCCCATATAAACGGACCCCCAAATTTGGCTTGCGATTGCTCTAAGCGAAGCAAATTTCATCCGATCCAGCTAAAATTTCGTACATGGTGTTAGTATATGGTCTCTAACAACCATGCGAAAATTGGTCCACTTTTACGTATAGCCCCCATATAAACGGACCCCCAAATTTGGCTTGCGATTGCTCTAAGAGATGCAAATTTCATCCGATCAGGCTGAAATTTGGTACATGGTGTTACTATATGGTCTCTGACAACCATGCGAAAATTGGTCCATATCGGTCCACTTTTACGTATAGCCCCCATATAAACGGACCCCCAAATTTGGCTTGCGATTGCTCTAAGAGATGCAAATTTCATCCGATCAGGCCGAAATTTGGTACATGGTGTTACTATATGGTCTCTGACAACCATGCAAAAATTGGTGTATATCGTTCCACTTTAACGTATAGCCCCCATATAAACGGACCCCCAAATTTGGCTTGCGATTGCTCTAAGAGAAGCAAATTGCATCCGATCCGGCTGAAATTTGGTACATAGTCTTAGTATATGGTCTCTAACAACCATGCAAAAATTGGTCCATATCGGTCCATAATTATATATAGCCCCCATATAAACCGATCCCTCGATTTGGCTTGCGGAGCCTCTAAGAGAAGCAAATTTCATCCGATCCGGTTGAAATTTGGTACGTGATGTTAATATATGGTCTCAAACACCCATGCAAAAATTGGTCTATATCGGTCCATAATTATATATAGCCCCGATATAAACCGATCCCCCGATTTGGCTTGCGGAGCCTCTAAGAGAAGCAAATTTCATCCGATTCGGCTGAAATTTGGTACATGGTGTTAGTATAGGGTATCCAACAATCATGCAGGAATTGGTTCCTATCAGTCCATAATAATATATAGCTCCCATATAAACCGATCCCCAGATTTGACCTCCGGTGCCGTTCAGAGAAGCAAAATTCATCCGATCTGGTTGAAATTTGGTACGTGGTGGTAGCATATGATATTTAACAACCATGTGAGTTGAATTTTGTGGATGGCAGTCTTTCGTAGAAGTTTCTACGCAATCCATGGTGGAGGGTACATAAGATTCGGCCTGGCCGAACTTACGGCCGTATATACTTGTTTGAAAATTGGTTTATAAAAAAGAAAACACCAGCAGAATAACAACCCCTTCATTCGACATCATTTTGGAATTTTCAATTAACAGGTAATATTCAGTGACTCTAACCTTTTGTGAAAAAATTGGTTTAGGATTTTTTTGTTTATATTTGTAGGTATTGAAATTGTAAAAGGTGGACAAAAATTGCTAGGCAGCAACTTATTCAAAGTGAAAGGTACTATAAGAAGAAAAAAATGTGTTTTAATATTTCAAGGCCAGTCGATGCTGTTGATTCTAAATAAATATATTTAATACATAAATAAAACATGTCTTTTATTGAAGAAGAAATTGCTTATATAAATACATAAATTTATATTTAAAAACGAAGGTAAGCAGTTCTAAATTTGAAGTAAAAATTTACCACAAATATGTAAGATTTGTCCAAATGAATGAAAAAAGTTCAATAAAATCATTCCATATATGAATTCAATTCAGTTAAATTGTTTCATTCTGTAGTATAGTTGTACATAAATATAGGAAAATGTTATCTAATATATGGAATGCATTCTACCTAATTTGTACGAAAATCATATCGTTCAAACAAATAAAAATGTCTTTGGCGCTATACGAAGTTCAACTTTCTTCACAATGAGTTCATTTTAACTTAAAGAAGGGTCACTTTTTTCTGGGTGCATCAACGGATTTATTACAGACCGGAAATCTGTTTTTCGTAGGAATAGAAGTTGTACCACCGTATTAATAAAGGGTGATTTTTTAGCTATTACCTATGTGGCAAAACTGGTTGAAACAGCTGACGCACGTATCGTCGTACAAATAAACAACACTTGCAAATTATTGAATTTTATTGTCAAAATGCGTACTCTGTTAAGAAAGTTCATCGCTCGCTTCTTGTGTTCAGCGACGAAAATGGGTACGAAAATTATCGTTTTTGGCGTGAAGATTAACCAAAAGCATGGCAAAGGTTAACGATGCATCCAGAAAAAGTCACAGTTTGGTCGTTTTATGGGCTGGTGGCTTCATTGGACCGTACTTTTTCAAAAATGATGCGAATCTTCTCGTAACTGTGAATGGTGAGCACTCCCATGAGATGATATCCAACCTTTTTTGCCAAAAATGCAAGAGCTTGACTTACATGACATGTGGTACCACGTACGGGGAATATTTGATGTATTTTTCTGAATTTTGTTTATTATTTTTATTTTTACCACTTAAAAAATCACTATTTAGATGTTGCTGAGGAAATCAGAGAAACTATTGACCATACTCATATTGGCCTTATTTTGTTATTAAATCACTTTAAAGAATTTGACTGTGAGTCTTGCAATAAAAAAGCCTTTTTGCTATTTTGGGTTTGAAGAGACCGCTAGCTCTCTGATTCTACTCTACTCTCTCATTAGTTAAAGATAGCAGGCGATATATGTGAATGGGAATTACCGCCATTTTTGGGTCTAAGAGAGGGGCCTTACGTGTCTGTCATGGGACATTGTCTTTATACATAAATTATATTGCAATATCCACATCTATACAGATGATATAAAGCTGACATTTTCATGTGATTCCAATAGAACTGACATATGTGCCAATGCCATAAATGACAATTTACCTTGGATAAACTCATGGAGTTCACGCAATGGACTACCACGAAATCCCGCCAAGATAAAATGTATGGTAAGTTCCAAGCGTCAAGTGGATCAAGATGATTCCCCCAGCTTATCCCTCAATGGGAATACAATCCAATATACTACATCTGCAAGGAATTTACACGCAAAAAAAAACGTTTGGAAAACGTGTACCGAAAACGTTTTTCTTTTGTTAGAGTTTTTTGAATTGCTTCGAAAAGTTTAAACTTTTATCACCAATAAAATTCGTTTGTCACAAAATTTATATTTTTTCAATAACAAAAGTTTTTTTCGAAACAACAACACAGTCCATTTCGTTTATATCAAACACTGTTCTTTTCTGATTTTAGGTCTTTAATAAGACACATTTTACAGTTCAAAATTTAATATACTACAATGTAATGTTGAACATTTTTTCGGAATCTTCCGAACATATCTGGAATATATGTTAACAAAAAAAAAAAAAAAAAACTTTGGTCGAAGCAGGGATCGAACCCACGACCCTTGGCATGCAAGTCGGACGTAGCAACCACTGCTCCACGGTGCCAAACTAAATGTTTGTTTCTGTTAAATAAACTTTGTTTATTCGGTTCGTGGGCGCCACAAGCTATGCTATACAAATATAACTTATATGGATATTTATCTATTGATGACCATAACAGGTACATAGCTCAGTGGTTAGTGTGTTGGCTTACAAAGTGCATGGTCCGCGGTTCGTTTCTCCGTCCAGGCGAAAGGTAAAAAAATTTAAACTTTTATAAAATCGTATAAATTCTTCTACATTGTTTGTATTACAGAAAAAAGGTGCAAAAAACTAAAAACTTCGTGGAAGTGAGAAAGATGTGAGGGAAAATGCAATTAGCCAGAATTTTTTTTTTTTTTGAGTTAGTCTTTATGAAATTGTTTTTACATCCTGGAAAAGAATAAACGTTTATCACAAAAAGTATATACTTTTCTTCCAAATACACTTCCATTCAACGAAAAGCAAATGAGAAACGAACTTTGTTTGTCTAAAATTTCGTTTGGGAGGAAAGAATTATTTTTTTGCGTGTAGGAGTTATTATTGATATTTTTGTTATATATGATGGTGAACACTGTTTAGGTTCGGTTTAGTCTTATTGTCGTTGCAACAGTTGCAATTCTCCCATCGGACATTCGGCAGAGGCATACCAACAGAATAGTTCTAGGAATATGTAAAGTAGTTCCTAGCCTTTCTAACGCATCCGCAGTTCCCCGGTATGTTCCTGTGGCCTTTAACCCAACCCATGTTAGGTAAATACTGTACTACTCAGCCATCTCGTTGAGAGATTTGCGGCAGTCTATGGCCGAGTTAAGCAACGTAGAGTCCAAGGATTTTATTGCAGGTTAACTGCCAGTGTCTATATTTATGAAGTAATGAAGTAGGAACAATACTTCTCACTATTTACCACTATTTTTAGTGCTAATATTTCAGCCTGAAAACTACGGTTATTAGATAATATTTTCGCTATTTTAAGGAAATGAGAATTAAAAAACAAAACAAAAATTCCTAAAATTGCAGTTTGGGAATCATAATTTGGTGTTCTGTTCGAAATACGGTTCCACTTTTTTTTAATGTTGAAAGCAAATACTGGGTCCATAACTGGCAAAGTTTAAGAGATATTCGCACAGACACGCAACCTTTTTTTATAAAGTTTTATCCTACACACAAAAAATTATCACCGAATGCGGAAATAAATTTCAATTGATTGAACATTTTTCCATTCCTAATTAAACATGTGATTTGTATACCCTCCACCATAGGATGGGGATATATTAACTTTGTCATTCCGTTTGTAACACATCGAAATATTGCTCTAAAGTATATATTCTGGGTCGTGGTGAAATTCTGAGTCGATCTGAGCATGTCGTCCGATCCGCCTGAAATTTGGTACAACCATGCAAATATTAGTCGACATCGGTCCATAATTATATATAGCCCCCGATCACCAGATTTGACCTCCGGAGCCTCTAGGAAGACCAAAATTCATCTGATTCAGTTGAAATTATGTACGTGGTGTTAATATATGGCCTCCAACACCCATGCAAAAATTGGTCGAAATCGGTCCATAATTATATATAGCTCCCATATAAACCGATCCCAAGATTTGACCTCCGGTGCCTTTTGGAGAAGCAAAATTCATCCGATCTGGTTGAAATTTGGTACGTGGTTGTAGTATATGGTATTTAACAACGATACCAAGTGGTCCATATCAGTCCATAAGCAAATTTCATCCGAGTCAGTTGAAATTTGGTACATTGTGCTAGTATATGGCCGTTAACAACCATGGCTAACTAGGTCCATATCGGTCTATAATTATATATAGCCCTCAGATATATCTATCCCCAATCACACAAAAATTGGTCCATATCAAGTTCATAATTGTATAGGGTGGTTAAAATGTCAAGGGCCGATGTTGATTTTGAATAAAACACAAACTATTTAGGAAATTATTGTAATTTTATTTTATTATGATATATTGGTATTACTCAATTATGTATGGAACAAAATATCGGCCAAATGGGCGCCGCGACCTCGGTGGCACACCTTCATCCGATGGTCCAAATTTTCGATGACGATGAGGCATAATGGAGGTTCTATGCCGTTAATGTGCCGAATTATCTCATCCTTTAGCTATTGAATTGTTGCTGGCTTATCGACGTACACCTTTTCTTTCAAATAACCCCAAAGAAAAAAGTCCAACGGTGTCAAATCATATGATCTTGGCGGCCAATTGACATCGCCATTACGTGTGATAACACGACCATTGGATTTGTTGCGCAAAAGAGCCATTGTTTCGTTAGCTGTGTGGCAAGTGGCACCGTCCTGCTGAAACCACATATCGTCCACATCCATATCTTCCAATTCGGGCCATAAAAAGTTCGTTATCATCTCATGATAGCGAACACCATTCACAGTAACTGCCTGACCAGCCTCATTTTGGAAAAAATACGGCCCGATGATGCCGCCAGCCCATAAACCGCACCAAACAGTCACTCTTTGTGGGTGCATGGGTTTTTCGACAAGCACTCTTGGATTCTCATTCGCCCAAATGCGGCAATTCTGTTTATTGACGAATCCACTGAGGTGAAAATGTGCCTCATCACTGAAGATGATTTTCTTCGAAAATTGATCATCCACTGTTGCCATTTCTTGGAACCATTTAACACGTTGTTGAATTGTGTATCTCTCCATGGTTCAAATTGATTAAGTCTGAATTTAACCACCCTTTATATAGCCTCCATATAAGCTACCCCCATATTTCAATTCTGGCTCTCTACGTACCGTGCAAAAGTCCATATCGATTCGTAATTATTTGTAGACTTACCTATACATACCTTTTTTGTCTAATACCGGTATGAACTAACTCACAATTTAGAAAACGATGTTAAGAAGTTTTAAGATACCACAACCCAAGTAATTCGATTGTGGATGACAGTCTTTCGTAGAAGTTTCTAGGCAATCCACGGTGGAGGGTACATAAAATTCGGCCTGGCCGAACTTACTGCAAGCCTGACTATACATATGTTTCCGTGTTGGTCACTACATTTCCATAGTCTTTAGCGAAACATGTGATTGATTCAATCACCTTTGTGATTGAAATTGAATAGTTTTGAGCGATGGAGAGAAAAAGCGAAAAGAGAACAAGAGAATGTGTAGTTATTCAACAACGCGGGATGGAGAGACAGGCTGTGGAAGTAACTTGTAACGAACGGATGGGTTTTTGTTTTTCGCGTAAATTGAAAAACATGATTGGCGACATTCTCTGATGCGTTCGAAATGTGTGCATAAATATTTTGAATACAATAAAGTGCGTGCAACAACAAATGGCCATGCCGTAAAGGACTGAATAAATATATGACAGAATGCATTTGGAATTATCAGCGTTTGTGTTTTGCGGTATTGTAAAAATGGAACAAAATCTACATTTATTTAAGGTAAGCAATTGTGAAATGTGAATACAGTTTTCCATCGAAGCCTGTTTATAATAAAGGAACTAAAAGAATATATTTTTTATGAAAATATAAAATTAAAATATTTTAGTGAGCATTTGTATTTCGTCAAATTGGTCAATCAATCCATCATTTTAATCACAAATCATCTAGTACACAGTGGGTACCGTATTGATGTCTTAAAATTGTAACATTTTTTTCACGCCTAGTTTTCTTAAAAGCAGGAGCGGTATGGATGTGTTCAAAGATTTACCTCCAAGTTGCGAAGTAGCGTTGGCAAACGAAGTTTTATTTTTGTTTTACCTATATTTTTCAGTTTGAACCCAAAATATGAAAAATATCCGAAAATCGCAATAAATGTGTATAATAAAAATATGCATTTTCCATTTGTATTTTTTATTTCTAGAATTTGCAATGTACACGCAAAGAAAAAAAACGTTTGGAAAACGTGTACCGAAAACGTTTTTCTTTTGTTAGAGTTTTTTGAATTGCTTCGAAAATTTTAAACTTTTATCACCACAAAAATTCGTTTGTTTCAAAATTTTTATTTTTTCAATAAAAAAAGTTATTTTTGAAATAACAACACAGTCCATTTCGTTTATATCAAACACTGTTCTTTTCTGACTTTAGGTCTTTACAGTTCAAAATTTAATATAGTACAATGTAATGTTGGACATTTTTTTCGGAATCTTCCGAATATATCTGGAATATATATAAAAAAAACAAAAGCAAAAAAAAAACTTTGGCCGAAGCAGGGATCGAACCCACGACCCTTGGCATGAGAGTCGGACGTAGCTACCACTGCTCCACGGTGCCAAACTAAATGTTTGTTTCTGTTAAATAAACTTTGTTTATTTGGTTCGTGGGCGCCGCAAGCTATGCTATATAAATATAACTTATATGGATATTTATCTATTGATGACCATAACAGGTACATAGCTCAGTGGTTAGTGTGTTGGCTTACAATGTGCATGGTCCGCGGTTCGATTCTCCGTCCAGGCGAAAGGTAAAAAAATTTTAAAACTTTATAAAATCGTATAATTTCTTCTACATTGTTGGTATTACAGGAAAAGGTGTTAAGAACTAAAAATCCTCGTGGATGTGAGAAAGATGTGAGGGACAATGCAATTAGCAAGAAAATAATGTTTTTTTGAGCTAGTCTTTATGAAATTGTTTTTACATCCTGGAAAAGAATAAACGTTTATCACAAAAAGTATATACTTTTCTTCCAAATACACTTCCTTACAGCGAAAAGCAAATGAGAAACGAACTTTGTTTGTCTAAAATTTCGTTTGGGAGGAAAGAATTATTTTTTTGCGTGTATCAATATAATTCTAAATAGTATATTGCTATACCATTATTTTTGTCTCTGATTGGTTCACATTTTAAAAGATGATATCAATGTGTGGAAATTTAGAAAAGGAATTGCTACTAGGTTAGGTTAAAGTGGCAACCCGATTAAGCTTCAGGCTCACTATTCAGTCCATTGTGATACCACATTAACTAAAAGTACCTATTATATATGGTCACTTTTAGTTTTAACCGATGAACCTTCTCGATTATTTTCTTCTGTTGAACCAACCAGATTGTTCGAAAAACATTAGCAGACAGCTTAAGTTAACGTTTTCCAGGTCCGCCAGTAATCTAAAGTTATATTCCCCGCCTCATGACAGCTTATACAATAGACATTAACAGTGGTACCGTTGTGCGACTTTAGTCGCATTTTGCAACTTTTCTGAGGTCATGCGACTTTTTTAAAATATGTAAAATGTGCGACTTGGGAGCCACCATTGTGCAATGGTCCGCCTTGGTCATGGATTCAACCCCAGTTTCGACCAAACAGCAAAATATGTTTCAGCGGTGGATGCTGAGTGTTTCAAAGCTTCTCTAAGTACTTTACCCCAATGTGAAACACCATTTGAACTCGGCTATAAAAAGGAGTTCACTTTTCATTGAGCTACACTGTTAGTAAAATATGTTTTTCATATGTTCCGATATAAACAAAAAGTGTTTCGGGCACAATTTTTAAACACAATATATTTAAGTGCAAACATGTAATGTTCCTAAACTAACAAACTAATGTTCCCAAACATTTAGGACACATATTTTAGAATATATTATGTTTGGGGCATGAATGGTTCATAAAAATAATATGCATGAATGTAAACAAATATAAATTTACAAATTTCGAGTAAACATACACTGAAAAAACAGTGAACCCTTTTCCATTGCAAAATGAACTAAACTGTAGTAATATTGACCATGATTTAGCCCTTAAGATTTTTTTCAACTTGACTAGTTTATAATTTTCTTAAATTTTAGTTCATCTATAATTGTATTTTAGTTCATTTTTACAACACCATAAGATTTATATACCCCTACCAAGTTAAAAAGTCAGTATTATTTTGGTTTACTTGCTTATTTTGTGGGAAACCCTATAATAAAATTGGTTAACAGTCTCTTTAAAATGTCGACGACTAAACTATTTTTAAATCAATCATTCCACAGTACAGAGAAATTAAATAATTAAAGGAACAACAAACCGTTTTGCTATTATGAAAATTTTCATACATTAAAATTAAACTTTCTTTAAGCAAAAGTACTTTATTATAAAAACTTATGATGAAAGTTCTTAATAAAATTTTTTTTTGTGAATAAAAATTATGACCACGTGGAACAGAGGGTAGTTCATTTGAACTCGCTGTTTGGACATTTTGACTTATCCTTTTTTTATTCATCGTAGGTAATTTTTCACATATCTTGCTGAAAAAAATGGAAGCAATAATGAAAATTGTTAAAAATTAACACCATGTAATGAAATATAATTTTTAATTCTTCATTTTAGCTTGTAACTTACCTTATTTGGGGGCATTTTATCAAATGGTGTAAGGAATTCAACTTTTCTTTGGAAAACGTATCTCATAAAATTTGAAGAGAAATAATGAAGTATTCTAAATAAACTCATAAAACTGTGTTGTTATCGATGTGAATGATATAATAAAATACATATTCTAGTTGAAAGAAAGCCAAAGTTTTAATAAAACTTACCAATTCTCTATTAAATTGTACGCTGAGGGGAAATATAAAAAGTTGTCCAAATTTATTTGCGTTACTCTGAAATTAAATATTTATTTTTTACATTAAACAAAATTATTAAATAGGTTTTCAAAAATCTAATGAAAAAAATAATAATATGCATAAAAAACCTAGTATTCTTGATAACCCTAGACAGTCATCATTCGTCAAAATGACGACACGTAATTTCATTTTCGATTTATAATGCATTTTAGTCTATTGCGAAATGGTAAATTTAAGTTATACTAATTCGACCGTTTTATGAATTGTTATATACTAATTAAAACCAAATTGAATATGAAAATAAATTAAAGTTTGGTTCACTTTTTAGCTCACGATGAAAATTATTGCGTCGTGAAATGAGCCGTAATCAAAATGACGAAGGATGACGGTAATGTAAAAAAAATTAAGTATGACTGTCCAGGGTTAACAGAAAGTTAAAGAATTCTTACCAATTCACTATTAAATTACAGGTAAAGGAGTACTAAAAATTTGTCCAAATTTTTAGGGGGTTATTCTGAAAATAAATATTTGTTTTTACATTTGAAATATTGCATTGGTTTCCAAAAAATTTGATTAAAGAAATACTATGATAAGGTATTAAAAACCTGTAATTTTGATGATAAAAAGGTCACAAAAACGTAAATATTCTAGTTGAAATAAAGCCAATTTTTAAAAGAAAACTTACCAATTCTCTATTTTTTAAATTTGTTCGAATCCATCTGGAGTTGCTCTGAAATTAAATATTGTTTTTACAACAAAGAAAACATTAAACTGGTTTCCAAAAAAAAAAAAAAAAAAAAATAATAAATAATAATATACATAAAAAATATTCTTTTTAAAAGAAAGCCATATTAAAAAAATACTTGCCAATTTATGAATAAACAATACGCTGAGATATAACAAACATTTTCCAAATTCATCTGGAATTGAATATTAATTGTTTACATTGAATAATAACAATTTGAATACACTTTCAATTTCAACATTATTATTATTTATTATTAACTTTATTAACAAATAAAATTTCAACATATTTTCCTAAATATTCTTAATAACTTTTTTCTAAACTACCGATAAAATATTAATAACTTTCACTTAAAAGGTTTAATAAACAAACACCAATATATGTCTCAAAAATCCAAAATATTCCATGCCTTTATATTCCCTTGTTGCACACCTGCTTAAAAGATGCTACAACCCACACCGACGCCAACTATACAACTGAAGCATGCCAAACAAAACCAAGCAAAGCCAAAACATTCCTACAACAACTACAACAACACATGTGCCTTTATTGAAAACAACACCTCATCCAGCCAAATAAACCATCCGCGAATAACAAACACACACAAACCACTAAATGAACAAAATTAAAAACAACCCCACGCTCATGTATACACAACAAAACTCAAGTAACATCATCTTTACATTAATCACATTCCACTATGCCGATAAAGATCTCTGAACTATGCATTAGTTCATCGCATCTGCTGACAATTTACTCTAAGAATAATATTCGTAAAGGCACACCAGTTTATGAACGATGAAATGTTTAACTTAAAATTTGCAAAATTTTCATGAAATGTTATCTACCATTTTTGACGAAAATGTCTATGAATTTAATTACATGTGAACTAAAAATATTTCATTGGGTAATTTTTTACCACCAATTATTAACTATAGGAATTGTCAGTAAGAAATTGCTATCCACTTTCAAGTTCATTTTTCGTAAAAAATATTTTCTCATACAAAAAAATCTTATAGTAAATTGCACTTATTATTTAGAAAATACGTTACATTTCACAAGTAGTTTTATAGCATGACAAACGAATTTTCAACTACCAGTTAAGAAATTTTTTAAGGAAATTTCCATCGTATTTTGTAGGCCATGAACTAAACGATTGCTACTTAGAATTTGTAAAATTTCCTTTCGAGTAGTTAATTTTCGTTGAAGATACGAAAAATGAACTAAAATTCTGGAAAATTCTTGTAATAAATTATTGTAAAAATCTTCTTAAATTTACGAGACACTTTTTTTCTGTGTATATATGTTGTTATATTTTATTCAAAGAGCGACAGAGAGAGTATAGAAAAAGAAATAGAGATGGAAACCGAGAGGGTTGACGAAAGATATCAACATAACACAGCGAGAGAATCAAAAGAAAGCAATTTCTATGAAACCGTTTGTATGTTGTTTCGGAAAACTGTTTTATGATAAGGCCAAAAAATAGGCTTAAGCATTATTATTTTTATTATTATTTAATTTGAATATTAGAATGAGTATTCGGAGTAAAGAGAATAGACATTTGAAAAAAAACAGCAAGTGTTTTCGCCTTGAGAGCAGCATTTTATGTACACGGACGAAAAAGACTGTTTTTCATATGTTTGGGTGTAAAAATTATATGTTTGGAACTCAATTTTTTAAACACAATATTTTTAAGTGCAAGCATATAATGTTCATAAACTAACATAATATGTTTGGGACATATATGTTAATATGTTAGAACATATTATGTTTGGGGCATAAAATGTTTGTAAATATAATATGCTTGGATGCAAACATATATTAATTTAGAAATAGACTATAAACATATATGTGTTTAGAAAGGGAGACATAAAGTGTATGCTGGAAGTAAAATAATGAAAGTAACCAATTGGCGCCTTAAAAATATATATACATAAAGAAAATTCCATTAAAGGTTGGAAAAATACTATGTGTGAATATAAACAAGTATAAATTTACAAATTTGGAGTAAACATATATATGTTGTGATATAAGACCGCCAAAAATTGTATATGCTTAAGTAAAAAGATTAAAATGAGTATTCAGAGAGAAAATTCATTCGGAACCAAGAGAAAAGACATTTAAAAAAAAGCATTTTCGCATTACGGGCACTTTTTTTGTTTCGTCAAAACAACTCGGAACGTACACTGAAAAAACAGTGAACCCACCAGGAAGAAAACTTTCGGTTAATTTCAGAAAATTTTGAATATTTGTAGAAAATTTTAACTAAACAGTATTACAAACGTTGGCATCACGCCGATGTCATAAAAATAAGTAAATATTTTTCGACAAATACAAGAAAATTTATTAGACATAACAAAGTTTTTTCACTTGTTAAAGAAAATCTTGTAGTTTGAAGAAAAAACTTGGAGTTCAAAATTGCAAGAATGTCTTTAGTGACATACGAAGTTCACGATGGACGCATTTTTGGTAAAATTTACAAATTTAAAGAAATTCTGAACTATTTTGTGGAAGACACGAATTTAGTTAATCTTTATGCTTCATTTGAGTATATTTTTTTCTCGGGTTTAGTTAATTTAACTAACGTACACAAAAAAGTATTAGAGTAAAGAAAACTTTCTCCAAACATAATATTTCTATGAACTAAAATAATGTTAAATTGGCTTTAGTGAAATAGAGAGTTTTTTTTTTTTTTATTAATAAGTAGTCCAAGAGAAGTTGACGGATACTTTCGAAAATAAAAGCGGACATTGAGTTTGAGTTTTGCCACTAAAATTATTTCTCATTTTAACGGCAAAACTCGCATCTGTAAAACCAGACTAACATTATAACTTTTTTAGACAAATTGTATTATAACTTGGTGGGGAATGATCCAAAGCAACAATTGAATAAATTTATTTTCTTTATAATAAATTATTAAAGAAAGCAAACAATTGTTCACACCTAAATTAATTTATGTGTTGGTTGTAAAATTATTGTTTCGAATTTAAATATAATGTGCTTTTGAATGGTTATCGTTAACTTTAGGATTCGATGGAAAAATATTTACATATTACTCGACATCACATTCTTCCTTTGTAAGAGTTTTTTGAATTTCTTCGAAAATTTCAAACTTGTGTACAAAACCCTTTTTTGTAACAAATTTTTTATTTTTGCAATAAAAAATAATATATGATTTGAAATCAGTCCATTTCGTTTATACCAAGCACTTTTCTTTTCTGAATTTAAGTCTTTTATAAGACACACTTTTCAGTTTCGTAGTAAAAAGTTTATATAGTAGTATGTAATGTTGAACACCTTTTCGGGATATTCCGAACGTATTTGGAATATACGTAAAAAAATATATGTAAAAATAAAAAATAAAAAAAATGGTGTCGGTCGAAGCAGGGATCGAACCCAGGACCCTCGGCATGCAAGGCGGACGTACCAACCACTGCTCCACGTCACCAACAAATGTATGTTTAACAATGTTATGTTGTTAAACAATGTTGTTTGCTTCGGCTCGTTGGCGCCGCAAGCTATGCTACATAAATATGACTTATAACGATAATTATCTCTTGATGACCATAACAGCTACGTAGCCCAGTGGTTAGTGTGCTGGCTTACAAACTGTGTGGTCCGCTGTTCGAATCCCCGTCCGGCAAAAGGTAAAATTTAAAAAAATATAAAATTGAATAATTTCTTCTATAATGTTTGTATTACAGAAAAAGGTGCTAAGAACTAAAAAAGCTCATGGAAGTGAGAAAAATGTGAGGGAATATTCAATTAGAAAAAAAATTTGAGCACAATCTTCTTTGGGAGAAACTTCTTCTAAGCATATAATATTTTTGGGTTCAAAATGTTTCCAAACATATTATATGTTCACATAATAACATTTAGTTTTTTGGAAGACAACATTATTGAATTTGGATGGAAAAATACATAATGTGTGGAACTTAGACTACCCAAACATATTATATTGTTTAGACCAATATGCTTTCAAACATATTATATATTGGTGGAAATCAAATATATAAATGTTTGGGCAATACCCAAAAATGTATATGCTTGAAGCAAAATGTGTTTGGGAGTATATGTTACAGAAGCGATTTTTTTTGAGGGTGTGTGTGTGGACATGTGTTTTGTTTATCATTTTGGCATTATGGGCACAATTTGTTTCTTGGTTCGTTAAAAGAAATGGGAACGTACGAGGAGAAAGTCAAAATATTCAGGCAAAGGAAATTAAAACAAAAAACTGTGGAAAATATAAAAAAATTACAAAGGGATCTTCATAAAAATAACGAAATGGCACTATATATACTCTTTTTAGAGTTGGGACAGTAAATAAAAAGGGAGGAAATAGTAAAAAATTAAACAGTAAAATGTATAAAAACAAACTTTAGTTCCTCTTTATTAATAAGTAGTCCAAGAGGAGTTGACGGACAACTTCAAATGTAAAAGCGGGCATTAAAACAATTAAAAAAGTTTATTTTCTTTTAAATTAATTATGAAAGAAAAGTGAAAGTCATTTTAGAGCGATAATGCCAACGTAATACCGGCCTTAAAGGAAAAAATGAAATTAAGTATGTTACAAAACACGATAAGTTTTAATTGCATTTAAAATGGTGTTAAATGCTAGTACAAAAGTGTTCACGCCTAAATAAATTTATGTGTATGTTAAAAAAAAAAAAAAATATATATATATATATATATATATATATATATATATATTTACTCGCAACGCATAGTTTGGGGTCCTAAAAAAAACATGATTTTTTTAATGTGGCTGGGTTAAATACCTCATTACTACTACATTTTAACTGATTTCGCCACTTTTTGACCTACCAATTGTGATATATATCCCATTTTACATACAACGCATTCTTCCGCGACAATTTCTACAAATACCGTTTACTTCGAGGACGCGTCCTCAAACACACCGAAGCGTATAAGAAAAATATATGGGGAATCGTGTTGCCACCTTTTTGTACATGTTTTTATTTTAACACGCCGGCTTTGATTTTATAGTGGGTGAATACATCCATAGCGAATGTCGGTAAGCGATATTACATACATTTCGTATGGAGAATGGCTTTGTCACCGAACAACAATAAAGGTTCGTGACGAAAAAGCAAAATTAATTTAATCGGAAAACGTCACCGTCTACATGTGGTTTCAATAATTATGATAACATTGTAAATAGCAGTCTATGTGATGAAAAAAAAACAAAAATTTTGTAACTTTTTCAAAATCATTTTGAAGCAAATAATATCTGGTTCCCCTATTTGAAATAAAGACATATTTTCGTATTTCAAACGAATGCAATTGAAAACACATAACTTTATATTGTGCTGGCGATAGGAGTCGAAAACATGTCAAAATATACAAGCCAAAATTTTAAAATAAACATTTTTAAGGTGGATATTAAGTACGAGTAATCTTTCTTTCTTACCAATGGGTTTGACCGATAATGTGGTTTTTTGGCAAGTTCTATTTTTTTTTTGATTATTTTTAAACATTTTCTCTTAAGAAAATACACCCAATATACATTTTTTGTCTTAAATTTTGTAAAAAATCAAAAAGTGGTAAAATATTTAAATTTTGAAGATCTCGAAAATTAAGGATTTTTGGCAAAACATTGATGAAATATTTGAATTGTCCACGATCAATATTTCTTGAACTAAGTATTTTTAGTCAAATTTTTATTTAATATTTTCTCTTTAGAATACACCATTTATTCCCAATATGTATGGTTTGTCTGAAATTTTGTAAATTATGCATACACCATTTAATCCCAATATTTATGGTTTGTCTTATATTTTGTAAGAAATGCAGCCATTTTTCGTAAATGTGGAAAAATATTTAAATTTCCAACGAACGATATCTCGAGGACTACGCATTTTTTGGAATATGTTTACTAAACATTTTCTCTTTATAATACACCATTTATTCCCAATTTACAATATTTGCCTTTAATTTTGTAAAAAATGTAGCCATTTTTCATAAAAGTGGTAAAATATTTAATTTTCAACGATCGATATCTCGAGAACTAAGCATTTTTAGTCAAATTTTTACTTAATATTTTCTCTTTAGAATACACCATTTATGTCCAATATGCATGTTTTGTCTTAAATTTTGTTAAAAATGCAGCCATTTTTCGTAAAGTGGTAAACTTTTTAAATTCTCAACGATCGATATTTCTTGAACTAAACATTTTTAGCAAAATGATTACTTAATATTTTCTCTTTAGAATACACCATTTATGTCCAATAAGTATGATTTGTCTAAATATTGTTAAAAATGCCGCCATTTCTTGAAAAATTGGTAATATATTTACATTTTCAAAGATTGATATCTCGAAAACTAAGCATGGCCTACATTTTGACTAAACATTTTCTCTTTAAAATACTCAATTTTTCCCAATTTACAATTTTTGTCTTAAATTTTGTAAAAAAATGCAGCCAATTTTCGAAAAAGTGGTAAACTATTTAAATTTTCAAAGATCGACATTTTTTGAACTAAGCAATTTTAGTAAAATATTTACTAAATTTTTTTTTAGAATACACCATTTATTCCCAATATGTATGCTTTGTGAAAAATTTTGTAAAAAAACAGCCAATTTTCGAAAAAGGGTGGTTAAATATTTAACGATCGATATCTAGATAATTAATCATTTTTTATCAAATTTTTAATTATATTTTTTCTTTAGAATACAGCATTTATTCTCAATATGCATGTTTTATTTTACATTTTGTTTTATTTTACATATTTGAATTTTCAACGATCGATATCTCGAAAATATACCATTTGTGCCCAATATACATGTTTTGTCTTAAATTTTGTAAACAAAATGCAGCAATTTATCAACAAAAAAATTAAAAAAATAAAATTTTCAACGATTGATATCTCGTAAATAAGATACCTCAATTTAAGTTCATACTTTTTATTTTGTACCAAACTTTTTGTAATTTTCGTCAATAATGACAGAAAATGTGGAATTGTGATTATATGGCGTATGACAACATTTGGTATTTGCCTGCCAAATACATTTGTGCAGGCCTCTAATCCCCATATAGCCATTTTTCGAAAAAGTTGTAAAAATATTTAATTTTTTGCGCAACATTTTTTCTTAAAATTTTTTCTTTAAAATACACCATTTATTCCCAATATGTATGTTTTCTAACAATTGATGCTATTTTTCGAAAAAGTGTTAAACTGTTTGAATTTTCGACGATCAATATCTCGAGAACTAACCATTTTTAGTCAAATTTTTACTTAATATTATCTCTTTAGAATAAACCACTTATTCCCAATATGTATGAGTTGTCTTAAATTTTGTAAAAAATGTATCCATTTGTTGTAAAAGTGGTAAAATATTGGAATTCTCAACGATCGATATTTCGAGAATTAAGCATTTTGGGCAAATTTTTACTAAACATTTCCTCTTTATAATACACCATTTATTCCCAATAAGCAATTTTTGTCTCAAATTTTGTAAAAAATGCGGCCATTTTTCATAAGTAGTAAAATATTTAATTTTTCAACGATCGATACCTCGAGATTTAAGCATTTTTGGTCAAATGTTTACTTAATATTTTCTCTTTAGAAAACACCATTTATTCTCAATATGTATGTACAACTATCGATATCTCGAGAATTAAGCATTTTTGGTTATGGTTATGGTTATATGGTTACTAAACACTTTCTCTTTAAGGTGGAATTACATACCATGCGGTCATGCGTGCGTACGTTATATGCTATTGTCAAAAAAAAGTTAAAATGTTGGGACTACAATTATTTGAGTTACACGACAAAAGTAACGTATGCATATGACGCATAAAGTTGACGAACTTTTAACTTTTCAATGCGTCGGGTGCGTTGACAACATGTAAAAAAATAAAGAAACGAAAAACAATCTAAAATATGGACGAGAAATTATTTATTGAAGTTAAAATACATAAAGTCCTATACTGCAAAGAGTGCGTGGAATACAAAAAGACAAAAAACTCAGATG
Source organism: Haematobia irritans (assembly GCF_050003625.1). Lineage (NCBI taxonomy): Eukaryota > Metazoa > Arthropoda > Insecta > Diptera > Muscidae > Haematobia > Haematobia irritans. The sequence continues at coordinate 78,319,273 of NC_134400.1, read as the reverse complement.
CATGGAATGTAATCAGCAAATTCATTGGTGCTCCGACGCATGCTGTGTAACTCACTTGAAGAATCGTATTCGTCAACGCATTCGAATACAACGTACGTACGCATGACCGCATGGTATGAAATTCCACCTTTAGTATACACAATTTATTCCCAATATACAATTTTCGAAAAAGTGGTAAAATATTTAATTTTCAACCGTCGTTATCTCGAAAACTAATGGCCAGTTTCTCATCCTTCGATTAATATTTAATCGGAGGATAGACCTCCGGTTAGTAAAATTTTTGTATGGGATCAGATAAATAATAACAAGACATTGAGAAACCGGCCCTAAGGATTTTTGGCAAAACATTAACGAAAAACTTGAATCTTAAACGATCGATATTTCGAGAATTAAGCATTCTGGCCAAAATATTTACTAAACATTTTCTCTTTAGAATATACCATTTATGCCCATGCATACTGTACTGTTTTGTCGTAAATTTTGTAAAAAGCAGCAATTTATCAAAAGAAAAAAATATTAAAATTTTCAACGATTGATATCTCGAAACTAACATATCCCAATTTAAGTCATTTATAACATATACTTTTTATTTTGTGCCACACTTTTTGTAATTTCCAAAAATAATGGCAGAAAATGTGGAATTATGATGTGTATTGCGCATCGAAAGTAATTTGCCACAACTCTTAAAATTCAACAACTTGGCAATACTAATGCGATTTTACTTACCAGCTATAGAGCTATTTCACTCGATTACTCAACTACGTATGTGAGGTAAAATGAGACAAAGATCGTTTGTGCTATATGTTCTATGGTGATGTTCATTGTTGGTCATTCAATTCGTCAAAAACTCGTCACCTTAAGTGTGTAAATATAACCATAGCGATAGGCGGTAGGCGAAAAATTATTTACGTGTATTTCTTATGGGAAGCCCAAAATCCGCGACGGAATACCGTGACGGCTAACGGCGTGTCGCTAAATTAAAACTTATTCTAACTCCTTGGCGAAAACTGGTATAGTGTTGCCATCGCTTATCAATTTTTTTTTAACTCACCACTAGGAATTGCTGTTGCCTCGACACGTGTAGATTATTTTTTCTTGAAATAACTCAACAAATAACAAGTCATTGTATGTTTTTATTCAATTTCATTGTTTAATATTGTCAAAGCGTGCTGTATTGACAACAAAAACGCTAGGAAACGTGAAAAAAGGAATTATTCGCCGTCAAGCTTATTGTATTTGCCGTTGCGGCAAAAATGTTTCGCCTACCCACCTTAAAGGTGAGTATTAAGTTCGAGTTTAGCCGCTAATTTTCACTAAAGTGAAAACTAAATCAGTAAAAATATAATAAAATTATACATATTTGTTGCAGACTTCATTATAACTTGACGGGGAATATCCCATCGCAAATTTTCACAAAGTTTGTATTCATAAAAATGGATTATTAAAGAAAAGTAATCGTGAAAAAATGACGATTTTAGCGGCTAAACTCGAACTTAATACCCACCTTAAGGGCCGGCACTACGTTCGATTTTCGCGATTACTTACAATCAAAATTACAATCAAATATATTCCTATGAAATCTTAATCGAATATAGATGAAAAAGACAATGCGTATCAATTGAGTTAAATTATCTGGGTTTAATCGCACTATTAAAAGACGTTTGTTTCTCACGATCGCGGTATTTTTTTTTTTTTTTTTGAAAAAAAAACGTTGCTTCGAAATTCCCATTTACTTTAAATTCAAATATAGTTACCATTTGCTTAAATAAATAACGTGATCGGAAAGGGAAAACAGTTTTTAAGTTATTTTCACATCCCTATGTAGCCATTTTTCGAAAAAGAGGTAAAATATTTAATTTTCAATTCAATTTTCGTTTCGTAACAAATAACGCTATTTTTCGAAAAAGTGGAAAAATATTTACATTTTCAACGATCGATATTTCTTGAACTAAGCATTTTTAGTAAAATTTTTACTTAATACTTTCTCTTTAGAATACACCATTTATTCCCAATATGTATGGTATGTATGGTTGTCTTACATTATGTAGAAACTGCAGCCATTTTCCGTAAAAGTGGTAAAATATATGAAATATATAAAACGTCGACGCTCAATATCTCGAAAACTACGCCTTTTTGACAAAATTGTTACTTAACATTTTCTATTCAAAATATACTATGTATACCTATTATGAAATTGTTTTGTTGAATTTTGTAACAAAATGCTGCCATTTATCCAAAAAATGTTAAAATGTTTAAAACTTCAACGTTCTATATCTCGAAAACCAAGCATTCTTGAGAAAACTATTACCTGACTTTTTGTCTTTAAGACACTATTTACACCCATTATGCACTGTTTATTGTTTAATTTTGTAAAATATTCGGAAATTTATCAAAACGTGGTTTAAGTATTTAAATTTTCAACGACCGATCTCTCGAAAACTAAGCATTTTTTACAAAAAAAAAATATCGTTTTTATACCCACTATGTACTTCTTTGTTAACTTTTTAGGAAATTTATTTAAAAAATATTCAAATGTTGAAAATTTCAACGTTCGATAGTGCGACAACTTAGCATTTGTGACAAAATTTAAGTAACGTTTTCTCGGAAACTAAGAATTTTTACAAAATTGTTACTTAACATTTTCTCTTTAAAAAATACTATTTATACCCACAAAACATTTTCTTGTTAAATTATGGAAAAAATGCAGCAATTTGTCAAACGATCTCGAAAATAAGATACCACGATTTAAGTCATTTAGAACATATACCTTTTATTTTGTTACAAACTTTAAATTTTGTAAAAATGCAACAATTTATATCAAAAATGTTGAAATATTTAAAAATTCAACGATTGACATCTGGGAAACTAAGAATTTTAAAAAATTGTAATTTAACATTTTCTCTTTAAAAAATATTACTTATACACACAAAACACTTTCTTGTTAAATTATGGACTTCAGATTATGTATTTGAGATTTTATGCAAATTTTGATCTAAATACAAAGTTGTGCATATTATAATCGGCACACCCGACTTTAGACTTTCCTTTTTTTATATTTTTTTACTAAAATTGTGTTACGTCCCATAACGTTACATTTAAATTTTTAATACATAGATTTTGTAGAAGTATATAGAATTTTCTCTAAATTCAATTTCAGATTCAAATGCATGCATATGGGAACATAAACCTTTATATAACTCGCAACACATTTAAAAGATATGAGTTGGTATCAATAATTTTAGTAAATGTGTTGAAGGATATAATACAATGAGCCCCGTCCGACTTTGGACTTTCGAGTCGGAGACGAGCTGATGAAAAATGCTGGAGTCGGAGTCGAGCAAAATTGGCTCGACTCCACAGTACTATGTTCGCCTTTCACATTGAAATTTCCGCGATTTCACAGGAATATATTTGTTTTCATTTTAAATTTTGATTGTAAATAACCGTGAAAATAAAGAGATTTTCAATTCGAAAACTATCATTGTACCGGCCTTTAGGCAGATACCAACTTAGTACTAAGGATTAAAATAAGTCAATGAAATGAAAATTATATGATTAATTAGTTACTATGTTTACTCAGTTTCATGAAATTCAAATGACTTCTGTTGTGCTTTTGTTTGAATAAATCGTTTAAAGGTGACAAATTTTTGACGAATTGCATTCTCAACAAATGACATCCCTACCCACAGCAAATATAGCACAAACATCTTTTTCTCATTCTGCCTCACATACGAAGTTGAGTGATCGAGTGAAATAGATCTATAGCATGTCAGAATAACCTCATCAGTATTGCCAAGTTGTTGAATTTTAAGCGTTGCGGCAAAATACTTTCGAATACGCACACTTTATAACCATAACGCACTTTTCATAACCATAAAGTGCACAAGATCACCGATTCCTCCGAAAAAATAAATAATAAGCAAAATGGTAAAACATAACATCTAATGGGAAATATAAAAAAATGTTTGGTACTCATCGCCATGACTATAGGTGTGTACTATGTTCTGGTTTCGAGTTGAAAAGCACTTTATTTTCGCGATTACTTTTCCTGAAATAATCAAAATTATACATGAAAACAAACGTGTCAAGTCTTGCCGAAATCTAATGGAACAAGAAATTGCGGATCAATTGAGTTAATTTATCTGCTTTATATTGAACTGTTAATAAAGTAACCGCGAAATTTTCAACTCGAAAAGCGAACGTAGTACTTACCTTATAAATTATTTTTCAATTCGCATTGCAAATGGCGCCATGTTATGATAATACTGACCGATCGATTTACACCACTTTTTCAACTCGAAAAAAAAACATAGTACCACAAATGGTAAAAATTTCGCTAGTTTTTCGCATGTTTTGGTTTTGTATGGAGTTTCTACTCGAAAACCGAACAGCTTTTACCCATTTTTGTTGGCTTAAGGTGAGTACTATGTTCTGTTTTCGAGTTGAAAATCACTTTATTTTCGCGATTACTTTTCCTGAAATAGTCAAAATTATAAATGAAAACAAACATATTCCCATAATGTCTTGCCGAAATTTAGAGGCACAAGAAACTGCGCATCAATTGAGTTAATTTATCTACCTTATATTGAACTGTTTTAATAAAGTAACCGCGAAAATTTCAACTTGAAAAGCGAACATAGTACTTACCTTTAAGGTGTGTTTTAGTAAAAGCTTCCTCATCTAACGAAGACCGCCTAAAGGCCGGTACTATGTTCATTCTTGCGGAAATTTTTTATTATTTATTATTTAGCACATAGAAAGCGGCGTTTTTTAGGTAGCTTGGAGCGCTATTTGACAGGGAGCGATATAAATTAAGTTGGTGGGTGCTGTTTGCTATTACAAACTTAACATTTTATTTTCCTTGGACAATTGATCTGCTACTTCTTTGATCCTTTGTATAATTTCGGAACAAAACTATAATCCATGTTTGTGTTATAAACCCACACAAATAGTTTTTAATAAATAAATTTTTTCTTAATTCACATTGCAAATGGCGCCGTACTATAAACGTCAGTTTTTCAACTCGAAAAAACAAAGTATCACAAATGGAAAATTTTTCGCCATGTTAAGCTCAATGTCAAGGGACCTACTTTTTATAGCCGAGTCCGAACGGCGTTCCACATTGCAGTGAAACCACGTAGAGAAGCTTTGAAACCCCCAGATATGTCACCAACATTAATGAGGCGGGATAATCACCGCTGAAAAACTGTTTGGTGTTAGGTCGAAGCACGAATCGAACCCACGACCTTGTGTATGCAAAGCGGGCGTGCTAACCATTGCACCACGGTGGCTCCCATCAATACAATATAGTTTATTGTACTATTTGATGTTAAGTTGAATGACTTAACTATAAGGACAAAATGACATTATCGGCTTTTGGACAAGGAAAACAATTTATATAAGAGAAATTCACAAATGCTATTATAACCAAAATTCGCGTTTGTATTTTAAGGACAATAAATGTTTGGCCTCACTACTATATTACTTCAGTGTACAAAACAATTCACATCTACTATTTTAATTTAGTAATATCATTATAACTTTAGAATATTATAATAACATAAAATATATATGGATTCAAATGAAAATATTCCTAATAATTAGTGACAATTTATATAAGAAATTGGTATGATAATAGTAGATTTAAAATATACGATAACTTTTATGAATATGAGGCAAAAACTTTACAAGGCGTATTTGCTGCAAAAATGCCCGCATAATGGTTGGAATCATTACTAATGTTTCAATTGAGCTTTGAAATATGTGGAAAACCTTATTCTGCCAGCAAGGCTTAGATAAAAAAGTCGTTTTATCTATATTTGAATAGAAATATGTCGAAAATAAAAAAGCCACAAATAGCTAAAAAGGCCATGAAAAAAGCTAAACGATATATGCACTTTTTCCCCGCTAAACGACTTCAAAAAAGCTAAATCTAGCGGAAAATAGCTAAATTAGCAACGCTGGGCAGTGATGCCAATTGTTGAGCATAAAATTAGTCAAAAAACCGTCACACTTAAACGATTTATTGAGACAAAAACAGAAGTCATTTGAATTCGATTTAATTTAATAAAAGTAAGTAAACATTTACTTACTTTTATTTTTTATTATAAAAGTAAGGAACTACTTAGTCATGCAATTTTCATTTTTCTTAAACAGTGACTAATTTTAATGCTTAGTACTAAGTTGGTTTCTGCCTAAAGGCCGGTATCAACAATCAACATTTTAAAAAATCATCGTAAATGTGATTGCTATTTTTACTATGTATTTTACTCACATACATATGTTTTGTGCAAATCCAATATAACAACACAAAATAGAAAAGTGGCGTTTTTGAGTCATATTAGCAGTTGTATACTGCTTGCAGTTAGTAGGACACTCATTTTTTAAATGCGGAATGATTGATATTGGAATTTTTTTTGAAAATATGGTTTCGGTACTAGGATTTAACAATTGAAATTGTTAACAACACATTGAGTCAACGATGTCAACATTCTTGCGACAAAACAGTCTTGCACATTATTCCTTATGCGGCAAATGACATGCAAAAAAATATTTTGTTGTGTTTTCTCCCTAATGATTTTCTATAAAAATCTCTTAATCAAATTCGCAATGTACTCGAAATTAGCTTTAATATGAGTACCATGTTGCTTATATTAGAAATGGTCAATATTTTGAAGGACTACTCCGGTTCCATGGTGATGAAGTTTTTATATGAATTCTAAATTCTTGTTTACCTTTTATTTGAATGGAACATATATTAATTACCATCCAGACTTTCGGGTCCATAAGTACCATATTTTGAACTGTTTTAATAAAGTACCCGCAAAAATTTCAACTCGAAAAGCGAACATAGTACTTATCTTTAAGGCCGGTATGAACCTCTAGCGACATTTTCGGTGTCAAAAGCTGTAATCAAAAATTTATTTGAGGAATATTTGGAACATATTTTAAAAAATTTTTAAAAGCGATTAGCTGGTTTAAAATTTGTGTACTCAACCCTGTTTTTTGTTGTAGACTTAAATAAATTTTTGCTACCGAAAATTTCGCTAGAGGTGCATACCGGCCTTTACTTTAAAATCATGGAATTCTCACATGCCTAAAGCTGAGTACTATGTTCAGTTTTCAAGCTGAAAACCAGCTTGTTTTCACGGTTACTTTTTTTAATTAACTAATTTAGAAATATAAAATTATTTGCAATCAATTCCTTGGATCTTTTCCATCCATTATTTGGCAAGACTCGATCAAAATATAATCGTCTTCATAAATATATTTGTAGTTTTAAGTGTTTTGGTGAAAAAACCGAACATAGTACTCACCTTAATATAATATAAAAAGCGTTAAAATGACGAAAATCGTAAGGGTTGGCAACCCTCTGTGAGAAAGAGACAAATAGACTTTCATAAATTGTTTTCATTATTTATTATGGAGTGATTCTAGTTTGTAAATAAAATTTCCGAGATTTGTCCCACTAAATATGCAAATTCAAGGTACGTACAACATTGTCTTACATTTGATATTTTTTTTGAAATGTATAAAAGATAAACACATTTGTCTTTTTTCAGTACATTTAAAAATGAGTACAATTCTCGTTAGCTAACTTCAAGGAAACATTGCGGAATGCTCATAGGGTTGCGTCGACTCTTCGTACACGATGTCTCATGGAGCAAGCTGAGTCTAAAAACACAAATCGAATGCGTAAGAACTTCAAAGCATACCATCAATGTTGTGTCCATAGAAACATGCAATTCCTTGAACGCCAATGAAAGTCAAAATAGAGCTTTGGAAAAAGGCTGACAATTACTAGTGGCATACTTTCCAAAAGCGAACGTAAATGTTTATACTATTCTTGGAAACATCCACAGAAGCAATGTAATGTGACCTCACACAGGTAGAGGCCTAACTAATGTGTGTCCTAATGAAAACAACAAAAAATACAAATAATTCAATAATATCGAAATATTTGGTTCTCAAAAATAAATAGTATTTATTAACAGATAATTTTTAACACAACTTTTTCCATTTGTTTTAAATACGGTAACATAAAAATAAATTATTTTCAATGCAAGCCAAATAATTATAAACATTTTTACAACGATAATTTTTTAGCTGGATAGTAAAATTAAAGTTTATGTGCTGATATTAGATTTTCAATGTGGTTTCATATCAAAAGAGAATACAGGCAAATATTACATCGATTCACGTGAAGGGAGTAGAAGTGACCTCCTAGCTATGTATCCCAATGTTGGTTAAAATCGATCCAGATTCATATAGTTAAACGGACTATGTTTTGATATAGCCCCCATATAGACCGATCTCCCGATTTTACTTCTTGAGCTTCTAGAATCCGTAGTTTTTATTCAATTTGCCTGAAATTGGAGATCTAGAGGTACTCTACGACCATAAAGAGGTGTGTCGAAAATGGTGATTATGGGACCATGTTTTGATATAGCCCCCATATAGACCGATCTCCCGATTTTACTTCTTGAGCTTCTAGAATCCGTAGTTTTTATTCAATTTGCCTGAAATGGGAGATCTAGAGGTACTCTACGACCATAAAGAGGTGTGTCGAAAATGGTGATTATGGGACCATGTTTTGATATAGCCCCCATATAGACCGATCTCCCGATTTTACTTCTTGAGCTTCTAGAATCCGTAGTTTTTATTCAATTTGCCTGAAATTGGAAATCTAGAGGTATTCTAGGGCTGCAAAGAGGTGTGGGGAAAATGGTGATTATCGGACCATGTTTTGATATAGCCCCCATATAGACCGATCTCCCGATTTTACTTCTTGAGCTTCTAGAATCCGTAGTTTTTATTCAATCTGCCTGAAATTGGAAATCTAGAGGTATTCTAGGGCTTTAAAGAGTTGTGTAGAAAATGGTGATTATCGGACCATGTTTTGATATAGCCCCCATATAGACCGATCTCCCGATTTTACTTCTTGAGCTTCTAGCATCCGTAGTTTTTATCCAATTAGCCTGAAATTAGAAATCTAGAGGTATTCTAGGACCATAAAGAGGTGTACCGAAAATAGTAATTATCGGACCATGTTTTGATATAGCCCCCATATAGACCGATCTCCCGATTTTACTTCTTTAGCTTCTAGAATCTGTAGTTTTTATTCAATTTGCCTGAAATTGGAGATCTAGAGATACTCTACGACCATAAAGAGGTGTGTCGAAAATGGTGATTATGGGACCATGTTTTGATATAGCCCCCATATAGACCGATCTCCCGATTTTACTTCTTTAGCTTCTAGAATCTGTAGTTTTTATTCAATTTGCCTGCAATTGGAGATCTAGAGATACTCTATGACCATAAAGAGGTGTGTCGAAAATGGTGATTATGGGACCATGTTTTGATATAGCCCCCATATAGACCGATCTCCCGATTTTACTTCTTTAGCTTCTAGAATCTGTAGTTTTTATTCAATTTGCCTGAAATTGGAGATCTAGAGATACTCTACGACCATAAAGAGGTGTGTCGAAAATGGTGATTATGGGACCATGTTTTGATATAGCCCCCATATAGACCGATCTCCCGATTTTACTTCTTTAGCTTCTAGAATCTGTAGTTTTTATTCAATTTGCCTGAAATTGGAGATCTAGAGATACTCTACGACCATAAAGAGGTGTGTCGAAAATGGTGATTATGGGACCATGTTTTGATATAGCCCCCATATATACCGATCTCCCGATTTTACTTCTTGAGCTTCTAGAATCCGTAGTTTTTATTCAATTTGCCTGAAATTGGAGATCTAGAGGTATTCTAGGACCATATCTAGGGCCGAATATATTGTGTATCGGTCCAGTTTTTGATATGGTACCCTTATAGACCGGCAATCCGATTTGGGGTCTAGATTCTAGAACTACAAAAGATGTGTTGAATACTGTGTTTGTCCCTCCACGTTTTGGCATAGCCTCCATTAGTCCAATCGGACCAAAATTGATCCAAACAATTATTGAATTTTGACCGATGGTCAGACCAAGTGGAATTTAGTTGATTTTGGTCCATTTTCGTAAAATCGCCCATTTTGCAAATTTTTTCAAATTTTGACAACATTTGCTGCAGAATTAAAATTTTGACAAACATTTCTATAGAAATAAAATTTTAACAAAATTTTCATAGAAATAAAATTTTAACAAATTTTTCATAGAAATAAAATTTTGTACAGAAATAAGCTTAAAAATGTTGTATAGATATAATGTTAATCAAAAATTTTGTAAAAATTTTAACAAGAAATAAAATTTTGCTATAACTGTATGTAGAAAAAGATTTTCGATAAATGTTCTATAGAAATAAAATGTTGGCAAAATTTTCTATAGAAACTCAATTTAGCTAAATTTTCAATAGAAATAAACTTTGGCTACATTTTCTACAGAAATAAAATTTGGCGAAATTTTCTATAGAAATAACATTTTGATAAAATTTTCTATAGAAATAAAATGAGGTCAATATTTTATACAGAAATAAAATTTTGAAAATAAATTCTATCGATGAAAAATTTTTATATTAATTTAATTTAGAAAGGTGGTTCGCTGGTACGAATTAAAAAAAAAAAAAATTGGTCCAAAATAAATAATTGTTGTTGCAACGCTGGTTAGGCCTCCATATATACCGATTTCTAAAACTCAAACAAAAATGGTTCTTATAAATCCAGAATCTGACCTAGTCTTCATAGGTAAAATCTTTAAATTTATTTTCGGGAAACGGTACTGGTTGAACTGATCTGCTTGGGAAAATTTCTGTCATCAAACCCCCCTGAAATTTTCAAAGAAACTATAATATTCGATTCATGGTGGTGGGTATTTAAGATTCGGCCCGGCCGAACTTACTGCTTTATATACTTGTTATAATTTAAATGTTGAAAGAAGAAAATTCTTAATGCATTTACAATCCAAATTAAAATATTTTTTTAATTTAAAATAGCTTTGTATCACTTTTAAAATATGATGTTTTAAATAAAATTGTTTGGTGTGTCAATACTTATGTGGGTCACTGCATCTTTCTCCATTTAGAATAATATGACCACAGAGGACAAAGTTTCAATTCGATTTACGTGAAATTTCACAGGGAATGCAAGCGATCTGCTAGCTATGCATGCCATAGTGGGTTGAAATCGATTCAGATTTAGAATCATATGACCAGAGAACAAAGTTTCAATCCGATTTATGTAAAGTTTTGCAAAGGGAGTGAAAGTAATATTAATTTTATGCGTGCTGATTTTGGTCAAAATCGGATCAGATTCAAATATAGCCCCATTTAATCGTCGTCCGATATATAATCCGTTGACCACAGAGGTCGAAATTTTACGCCGATTTACGTGAAATTTTGGACAGGGAGTAGAAGTGTCATTCTAGCTATGCATGTCAACCAACGTTGGTTGATATCGATTCAGATTGAGGTTCTTAGGATTTGCACTTAATTTTGATAACAGATTTATTTGAAATTTCACACCGATTTGTTTGAAATTTTGCACAAAGTGTAGAAGTTTCATTGTAGCTATATTTGGTGGAAATCGGATAAGATTCAGATATATCTCCCGTATGTATCTTTCGCCCGATTTACACTCAGTTAACCACAAAGGCTAAAGTTTCACTTCGATTTGTGAGATATTTTACACAGGGAGTAGAATTGGTATTACACATGTGCATGTTGATTGGTATGATATAGCTCTCTGCCGGCCTTAAAAAGTAATATGCAAAAATCTGCGCTATCGAACCAAACATAATTGCATGGACTCTTTGTGTTTACATTTGTTGATTTATTGACATAGAGAATCTCATAGGCGATAACTTTTAATAAAAGAAACGGCGCCAAAAGTTCAATTATATTGTAAAAAAGTGGCAACATCATTTTTTAGGAAAAAATAAAAAAACGACCAAATTTAATAGAAATCATGTACAAATAAGTGTGAAAATACAAAAAGACCCTTTAAATATGATAGAGGTGTTCATTCCAATGCAAATCTCAAAGGAAAAAAAAAGTCCCGAAACTATCAACGTCTCCAAACAATGCGTTGCAATGAATAAAAACAGCGGGACCGTCCTTGAACAATGCAAATGAGCCCAAACAATGCGCAACGATGAAAAAGTGTCTTCAAACAATGCGCTGAGAGTAAATATATATATATATATATATATATATATATATATATATATATATATATATATATATATATATATATATATATATATATATATATATATATATATATATATATATATATATATATATATATATATATATATATATATATATATATATATATATATATATATATATATATATATATATATATATATATATATATATATATATATATATATATATATATATATATATATATATATATATATATATATATATATATATATATATATATATATATATATATATATATATATATATATATATATATATATATATATATATATATATATATATATATATATATATTTGTCCCAAATACATAGTATCAAAAATGGTCAAAATAAATTTTTGTCGAAATCAGAAAAACATACATATATGGGAGCTATATCTACATCTGAACCGATGTCAACCAAATTTGGCACGTATAGCTACAATGCTAATTCTACTCCCTATGCAAAATGTCAACTAAATCGGAGCACAAAATTTGCCTGTGGGCAAATGAGTGTAAATCGGACGAAAGCTATATATGGGAGCTATATCTAAATCTGAACCGATTTGGCTGATATTTTGCAAGTTTTTCGAGACTCATAAAATATTCGGAATTTGAGGAAGATCGGTTGATATACACGCCAATTATGACCAGATCGGTGAAAAATATATATGGCAGCTATATCTAAATCTGAACCGATTTTTTCCAAAATAAATAGGGATCGTCTTTGAGCCGAAATAGGGCCCTATACCAAATTTTAGGATAATCGGACTAAAACTGTGAGCTGTACTTTGCACACAAAAATACATCAACAGACGGACACCGCTAAATCGACTCAGAATTTAATTCTAAGCCGATCCGTATACTAAAAGGTTGGTCTATGATTACTCCCTCTTGGCGTTACATACAAATGCACAAACTTATTATACCCTGTACCACAGTAGTGGTGAATGGTATAAAAAACATAAGTTCTAATTACACTGAAAATGTACACTTGATGAGGGTCGAATTTTCTATGTATTTTGATCTGCTGAATTCAAAATAACGGGATATTTCAAAAACTGTTCCATGATTTTTTTTCGAATTCAGCAGATCAAAAGACATAAGAAAAGTTGCCTCTCATCAAGTCTACTTAAATTTTTTTTGTAAACTAGTGTTATTCTTTTTAATTTCAGAAAAACTAATAAAAAACCAAAAACGTAACTGAAGACATTTCAATTAAAAAAAATGATAGTATCAATCATCCATTTTGATTGAAAACCAACCACGATTTTTAGTTAAAAATGCAATTGACTTTTGACACTTAATCAATTAATTGTTTGATTGAATCAATTAAAAACATTTTTTGACATAATTCGGCTGATTTGGGTGGATCTCCTGCAGAGCTCGATATATCTTCACTTTGGTGGCATGGTTCGCAGAGGTTGTCAGAGAATTCTTCCAGTTGAAATCTCTCCGACTCCTCACCTTTAGATACCGATTTGAAAATTCGAAATATTCGGTCGAATGTTTAATTTTTTTCGGCATATAAGGAAGTTCTCTTCTCTTGGGAGAGCTCTACGGTAAGCCTCAATGGGCGCTTAGAGAGGTCACCGACCTTATCCTACAAAGAGAGACACCCTTTCGTGTTCCTTTATTCTAGCCGATTTGCTCGCATCTGATTTCTATTCATGTTGGGAACGAACTTATTCTCCGGATTGTATGAATTGCTCCAAAGCATATTTTCTCTCAAGCATTTTGGAAACGCAATCATTTAACTTGGATGGAAATATACAAAATGTTTAAAACCTCGACTACTCATGCGTATATTATTTAGACCAATATGCTTTCAAACATATTATATTTCAGAAGAAATCAAAAATATACATTTTTGAGCAATAACCAAAAAATGTACTTGCTTGAAGCAAAATGTGTGGGGGAGTTTATGTCACAGAAGAAATGTTATTTGAGGGTGTAGTCGTTAACACAACACAAGTGATTCCATTCATCAGTATAGTCTGGCCAACAGTTTCATGCGAAACAGCAATTACGAACTCCTCCTCAAAACTTCTTTGCAAATGTCCTGTTGGAAGACTACGGTTTTTGTTTAAGTATTCTAATTAGAACACACTCGGCACGTTTGGTAATATTAGGTTTTGGACCACTTCCACGTTTTTAAGATTATGATTTTAAATACAAACCCATATTGTGCATACGAGGGCGGTTCGAAAACTTCTTAGCCTATCAATGAAGGAGAATAGTTAGTTTTTCAAAAATATTTTTATTTTTCTATATAATCTCCTGTAACTTCAGTACACTTAGTCCAACGCTTTTCTAGCAATTCTACCCCTTGATTGAAATAGTTTTCCTCAAAGTCCTCAAAATAGTGGTTTACAACTGTAATTGCATTTTCATTTGAGGTAAAACGCTTGCCAGCAACGAGTTTTTTTTTTAGATTTGGGAACAAGTAAAAGTCACTGGGAGCTAAATCAGGAGAATAAGGTGGGTGGTCAAGCAACTTGTACTTTAATACGTTGATTGTAGCCATTGTTAAAACACTCTTGTGCGCTGGTGCGTTGTCTTGATGAAAAATAATTTTTTTGTGTTGTAAGCCAGGGCGTTTTTCTCGAATTTGTACATTTAATTGATCCAAAAGTTTGAAATAGTTCTCTGAATTTATTGTTTTACGCTTTTGCAGATAGTCAATCAATAAAATGCCTTTGAAGTCTCAAGTCCCGTTGCCATAACCTTACCAGCCGATTGAAATGTTTTTGCCTTCTTTGGGACACTTCCTCCAGCTTCAGTCCATTGTTTGGATTGTTCTTTTGTCTCTGGAGTATAGTATATAGATCCATGCCTCATCAACAGTTATGAAACGACGCTTAAAATCCATTTTATTTCGCTTAAAACGATTCAAAAAAGCTTGAGAAATGTTCATTCTTATGCGTTTTTGATCGACTGCAGAAAGCTTTTTCATCTGTAGTTCTTCATGCAAAATTAAATGGACTCGAACATTTGAGATGCCCATGATATTAGCAATTTCATGCACTTTTGTTCGTTGATCATTTAATACCATATCATGCACTTTGGCTACAATTTCTGTTGTTGTTGCTGGTTTTGGACGTCCACTACGTGGTTCATCTTCAATGCGTACGACCACGTTTAAATTCAGCACCCCAATTTTTTACTGTTGCATATGAAGGAGCACTTTCACCTAACACATTCACCATATTATGAATTTCTTGTCCCGATAAACCTTTTTAATGTAAATATTTAATGACAGCACGCATTTTTAATTTTGCCGTTGTAAAAAATTGGAGAATGCGTCTTTTTTGAACACCTGTTTCTGTATGAAGGAGTTGCCAGATCGAAACAAAATTTAACATGTGTTCATAACAGAGATGGAAGTTTCCAAAGCACTTAACTTTTTTCTGTTTATACCGCGCTTTCTGTGCTAGGCTAAGAAGTTTCCGAACTGTCCTCGTATGTGCCTTCATTATAACTGCGGTAAACTGATTTCTATACCAGCGCAGAGCCCTGATGTAACCCCTATTCAAAATTTATGGGTCTTTTTGAAGAAGAAGGTGCACGGACGAAAAAGACTGTTTTAAACATTTAAAGTACAAGGGACCTGCAAGTATACACGGATGAAACAGACTGTTTTTCATATGTTTAGGTGTAAAGATTATATGTTTGAAACTTAAATTTTTAGCATAACAGGTTTGGGACATATATGTTAAAATGTTAGAACATATAGAATGTTAGAACTATAGTATGTTTGGAAAATTACATTTTCCAAAAAATATGTATCTAGATGCCAACGTATATAAATTTAGGAACTTCGTATAAACATTGTTTAGCAATTTTAGAGAGAGTGAGAATGAAGAGAAAAAAGAGATAAAGGTGTTGACGGCGATTGATAACAAAAGACATATATAAACATTCGAGACTAATTACAACAAATAAAAGTGTAGGTTGCTGACAAAACGTTCATTGCTGATCGACTTTATTAATAGATAAATAAATGTTTGTGGTGTAATATTGAAATAAATTACTAGCATATGTTTTTGTTTGTATTTCAACACAATTAAATTTAATTTAAAGAAACTGTTTAGAAACTGGAACTAACTATATGGAGTCTTCAAAACGATATGCATAGGGTGAAACATAATATGTTTGCACAGTACAAACAATTTTTATATGTTAGCCTAGGCACCAATGTTTTCCCACATTATCTGCCACTATTTACATATGTAAATATTTTGTTTCCTATGTTATTTTTAACTTCATAGCCGCTTTTTATGTTTGTTTTGCATTCTGATATTCGCTACAGAAAAAATATTGTTGTTTTTGAACATTATCTGTTCGACATTTTGAAATCGGTTCAGAGTTAGATATAGCTCCCATATATATCTTTCATCCGATATACACCCATATTACCACAGACGCCAAAGTTTTGCTCCGATTTACGTGAAATTTTGCACAGAGCGTAGACTTAACTATGCATGCCAAATTTGGTTTAAATCGGTTCAGATTTAGATATAGCTCCCATGTATACCTTTAGTCCGATTTATACACATATGACCACAGAGGCAAAATTTTATTCCGATTTAGATGAGAATGAAGTGGGGGAATATCATATTGAAACGACGGTGAACTATCTGAATTAGACAGGTAGCAATTTTTGGTTAGTAAATTGAACAAAAATCCTCAATGGAGCGAAAACATGAAATTTTTCGTGAATCTTGTTTTAACGGCTCTAAACCAATTACAAAAAACAAATTGGGCATTGTAGACACATTATCGGTGAATCTATACAATCGTTGGCAATTTCTTTTATGCCTGATGAAGGCGATAGAGGATATTCAAAAGTAAAAACCGCTTGCATATGTGCTACCATGGTGACAAAGAAAGAAACCGTCCTACAAGGCAAAAATGTGGGCAATGTAAACAACCAGTCTGTTTGGAGCACTGCTGGATGCAAACCAAATGCTACAGTTGCCCAACATATATATATATATATATATATATATTTATATATATATATATATATATATATATATATATATATATATATATATATATATATATATATATATATATATATATATATATATATATATATATATATATATATATATATATATATATATATATATACAATATATATATATATATATATATATATACAAAAAAAAAAATTGCAATATTGTAAAAAATATTGTTAAATTTGTACAAATTAAAATCGGATAAATATTGTTGAAATGGCAAGAGTGTCAAAAATCAAATATTTATGTTGCCGCTTAAATGTATTTTGCCTTCATCTTTATTGTTTTTATCGTACTCCATTTTTTATTGTATCTTTCTTTATTTTTGCTAAATATTTCATTTCTCATCCTCTCTTTATGATGATATAATACATACATAAATACTCTTTCTTTTGTTCTCCAATACATATGAATTTTAATGTATATTAGAGTAACGGTCCTTTAACTAAAGTCACGTATACCAAAAATTGCCTGTCGAATAAAATCATTATAGACGATACAGTTTGTGACAAAGTGGAGATCAGTTCAGAACAAATTATTTTAAAGCGCCTTTGAATTTAACAAGCTAATTTGAACTTTGAAATAAATTGAATCACAAATATTTAAAAGTGTTTTATTTCAAATAACTAAAACAAAAGGACGCTATTAAAAATTGTTTCGCGATTTCAAGTAACATTTCTTTAAAATAATTTTCAATAACCTCTTGAAGTCAAAATGACTGATCCGCAAAGTGTAAACGATCAAAACTGTAAAATGTGTTCCGAGAAAGATACGGAGGAAATGGTACAGTGTGATGGTTGTGATCAATGGTACCACTTTGGCTGTGTGGGAGTAGATAATGAGATAGCAAATATTAGTTGGAATTGTCCAAATTGCAGAACCGCATTAACATCTAATGGACAAATTGATTTGGCAACTCATACGTCTACACCTACCAGTAATGGCAATGGAAATGGTGTGGTATATTATGGAAACCAATCGTTGCTGGTCACAACAAGTTCAGATTTTGTTCCGTCAGCAAATGTTACAGCTACAGCGAAGAATTTTGTAAGACAACCGACAACAGCGTTTGGAACAAAAACTACATCACTAGTGACAGCACCAATATCGTCAATTTATACCGCTCCGCTGGTTTCAAAAACACCGTTACCATCTTATCATATACCAAATTCCATTTCAATGCAAACATTTACTCAAGCTAATACATCAAACCTTCAACCAATGTCCGGAGTAAATGTGTCTATGGAACAACTTGCAAAGCAACGGAATTTAGAACTTCAGAAGCTGGAAGAGGAGATGGAAATTAAGCGCCAATATTTGGAATCTAAATATAAAATACTTTCCGAGACAAGTGGAAATTTAATTCCAACTGATCAACTAATAACACCAGGAATGTCGATAACATCTCGTACTAGAGGACCAACGCCCGAACAAGTTGCTGCGAGACATGCTATACCAAAACAGCTACCAACGTTCAACGGAGATCCGGAAGAGTGGCCCCTTTTTATATGTAGTTTTGAAAACAGTACCTCGGTTGCCGGATTTTCCAACGAGGAAAATTTAATTAGGCTACAAACTGCACTCAAAGGAAAAGCCCGAGAAATTGTTAAGAGTAAGCTGCTTCTTCCACAGATGGTCCCGGAAATAATCGTAACATTACGTATGTGCTTTGGAAGGCCCGAGCATATCCTCGACCGCGCCATTTCTAAGGCCAGAAATATGCCGGCAATTAAAGACAAATTGGATGCACTTATTGAATATGCGATGTGTGTACGCAACATATGTTCCACAATGGAAGGATGTAAATTAAATTCCCATTTGAACAATCCACTTCTTGTGAAAGAATTGGTCGACAAGCTTCCGAACAACTACAAACTCAACTGGGCGATGTCGCTTAAAGATGAAACTACCCCTGTCGTAAAAGTATTTAGTGACTGGTTGTTTCAAATGGCTGAAGCCGCATGTACAGTAACACCAATGTTCGGTAAAGTGGGTTCTGCGATTAATACTCATAGTCGGGAAGATGACAATACTCATCCTACCAGCAATCAAATTAACAGCAGCAGAAACAACGTAAGTACAATGTGTGTAATATGCAGTGAGCCAGGTCATAAGGTACCCAAATGTGAAACCTTCAAAAAAATGAACCTTAATGAAAAATGGGAATGTATTAAAGGAAAAAATCTATGTAGGCAGTGTTTGGGGAGGCACAGACGAAAGTGTTATTCCAACAACGAATGTGGAGTCGACGGATGCAAATATAAACACCATCCTTTACTTCATAAGAAGCTCGATATTCAACAAAGTGTGGCTGAAAATATTGACCAACCAATTCATCAGAGCCCGGTCGTAAATGCTCACAACAACAAACACGACTATTCACAGCCGTTATTTAGAATCATTCCAATAAATATACACACTAAAAATAAAATAACGACGTTATATGCATTTCTAGATGAAGGATCTGCTGTTACCCTAATGGAAAAAAGTACTTTCGATGAATTGGGTATTGTGGGTGAGGGTGACCCCTTATGCTTAAGATGGACGGGGGACACTACACGTATGGAAGCGGACTCTGTCAAGGCGAACTTAGACATATCAGGCTTAACGAGCAATAAAAAATACAAGTTGATTGGAGTGCATACAGTTTGCAATTTAGGCCTTTCAGCTCAAACCGTCGATATGCATCAAATTGCCAAGAGTTACCCGTATTTATCAAATCTACCCTTGCAGTCGTATTTCAATGCGAAACCAACAATTTTAATAGGGGTAGACAATTGGCATTTGGCAGTTCCCCTAAAAGTACGAGAAGGTCCTCGCAACCAACCTATTGCATCAAAAACACGATTAGGATGGACGCTGCAGGCCTCCAGTTCAGAAACAGCACGAGACTTTAGAATAAATATGCATTCCTGTGACTGCCAGAAAAAGTACGAGGAACTGCATGAAATGGTGAAAAGTTATTTCACTCTTGAGTCAGTCCGTCCGACACAATTATTTTCTTCTGAAGACAATAAAGCCATGCACATATTGGAAAGAACATGTAAGCTAGTGAATAACCATTATGAAACAGGTTTATTATGGCGTGACGAAAATGTACGATTGCCTGCCAGCTTCAATCAAGCACTTAACCGCTTGGACTGTTTAAACAAAAAAATGCGTAAGGATCCCGACTTATGTACGGCAATACAAACTCAGATATCTAACCTCATTTTAAAAGGCTATGCAAGAAAATTAACAAAAGAAGAGTCAGAAAAGCATAATGATAAAACCTGGTACTTGCCTATATTCATCGTAAAAAATCCTAATAAACCTGATAAGGTCAGACTGGTGTGGGATGCCGCGTCGAAATCGAACGGTGTTTCATTAAATGATTTCATAATGCCTGGGCCAGATTTCCTTAAACCGCTAGTAGAGATCTTACTAAAGTTTCGAATGGACAGAGTGGCTATCTGTGGCGATATATCCGAAATGTTCCACAGAGTAAACGTCAGAGAAAATGATATGCATGCCCAACGTTTTTTATGGTATGAGCCCAATGATGAACCTCACAAGCCTAGTGTTTTTGTTATGAAAGCGTTAACATTCGGAATCAGCTGTGCTCCTTGTATAGCACACTACATACGCAACAAAAATGCAGATCTCTTTAAAAACAAATACCCACGAGCTGTTGCTGCTATACAAGAGCATCATTACGTCGATGATTTCATTGACTGTGCACCAAATGAAGAAGAAGCATTACAACTAGCAATGCAAGTCAAAGAAATCCATGAAGCAGCCTCCTTTAAGATGCATAATTGGTCATCAAACTCTAAAATGGTTTTGGAAATGTTAAACGGGCCCACGCTGTCTCATCAAAACCCCAAGGATTTGGGCTCAACAACGAAAATACTAGGTTTGTATTGGGAGCCTAATGACGATGAATTTAGGTATATTTGCAGGTTCGCCAGGCTAAAGCGTAATATCCTAAATGAAGACTTAAAACCGACAAAACGTGAAGCACTACAGGTCCTTATGTCCATTTTCGACCCGCTTGGCTTTGTATCCTGGCATCCCTTGCTTCTATCCTACGATTTCAAACCCAGAAGACGTCCAATTACATACCTGTATGCTATCTGAGGGCTGTAGAAAACAATAATGTGTCGGTATCTTTAGTTGCGGCCAAAAGTAAGGTGGCACCGTTGAAGCCGTTTTCCATACCAAGAATGGAACTATTAGCAGCCCAACTTGGAGCTAGACTCGCTAGAACAGTTGCCGGCATCGATCGTTTAAAAATACGGTCCAAGTTTTGGTGGACTGACGCCAAAACAGTTCTTCGATGGCTTCAACAAGATCCAAAAAATTTCCAGCAATTCGTTATGCACAGGGTTGGCGAAATACTCGAAATAACAAATGTAGATCAGTGGAGATGGGTGCCCTCAAAACTAAACCCAGCCGATTTGTCTACAAAAAATCCTACGCCTCCTAACACTCAGATGTGGTTCGAGGGACCCCAATTCCTACGACTTAGTAATACATATTGGCCTCAATGTTCTGATTTCGGTCCCCTCGATGACACAGAAATAAAACGAAGCGCTCTCGTTATTGAAAAGTGTGCGCAATTGCAACTCAACTTCAAGTACTTCTCAGATTGGAGACGAATGTATCGTGCTACCGCCACATTCCTTTTATATTGCTACAGATTGAAGGATATGGCAGTAAACAAGAAATCAACAAAAACATATAAAATCGACAGCAACACAATCGAAAAGGCGAAATTATTTCTAATCAGAATCGCACAGCAAAGTGAATACAGAAAAGATTTTCTAAACTTAAAAAATGGCAAGCCAGTAGAGAAAAATAGTGGCATATTGGCCCTCAATGTATACTTAGACAAGAATGACGTCATAAAATGCAGAGGAAGAGCTGAATTCCTTAACAACCATGAAGATATAGTTGTTTTGCCCAGTAAACACCATTTAACATATTTAATAGTAAAAAGCTTTCATGAGAAATTCTACCACCAATCTCATGAAACAGCACTTAATGAAATAAGAAGTCACTACTACATACCAAAATTGAGAGTTCTATTTAGAAGAGTGCGTCGGGATTGCCAATGGTGCAAACTCAATAATGCCAAACCGAATATACCACAAATGGCCGCACATCCAGCAGCAAGGCTCGCAGCGTTTGAGCGCCCATTTACTTTCGTTGGAGTTGATTATTTTGGCCCCTTCCATGTTTCAGTGGGTAGAAGACGTGAGAAAAGATGGGGAGTCATTTTCACGTGCTTAACCGTACGTGCTGTACACATCGAAGTAGCGTTTAGCTTGGATACAAGCTCCTGTATAATGGCTATAAGGAATTTTATCTCCAGACGAGGAACACCAAGAGAATTCTACTCAGATAATGGCACCAATTTTAAAGCCGCGGAGAAAATTATATGTAACCCACTACAAGAGATAGATTACACTATTGTTAAAGGCAGCTTTGAACAGATAAGTTGGAAGTTTAATTCGCCAGCCGCGCCCCATATGGGCGGAGTATGGGAGAGGCTCGTCCGATCAATAAAAACAGCGTTGTATGCTATATGCCCTTCGATGAGTTTCACCGATGAAAGCCTGAGGACAGCACTCTGTGAAGCAGAGTTCACCATAAACTGTCGCCCCCTAACATTCGTTTCTCTTGAATGCAGTGACGATGAGGCGATTACACCCAATCATCTATTGATTGGTTCATCAGATGGCTATAAACCAATTCCAACTGAGAACATCGACTTAAGGCAACGGTGGTACAAAACCCAAGATTTCGCCAATAAATTTTGGAAAAGGTGGTTGAAGGAATATGTACCCATCATAACAAAAAGAAGTAAGTGGTTTATAAAACAATCGCCCATCAAAAATGGTGATGTAGTTGTTATTGTTGACCCGGAGTTACCAAGAAACCGTTGGCCAAAAGGAATCGTTATCAATACGGTGGTTGCTCATGATGGACAAGTTCGAAGAGCTGTGGTAAAAACTAAGCAAAATACATTGGAAAGACCCGTATCTAAATTGGCAGTCCTGGATGTAACCGGCAAACCTATGAGCAAACTCGATCCTGTGGACTCGTTTACGGGGGAGGGAACTGTTGCCGCTTAAATGTATTTTGCCTTCATCTTTATTGTTTTTATCGTACTCCATTTTTTATTGTATCTTTCTTTATTTTTGCTAAATATTTCATTTCTCATCCTCTCTTTATGATGATATAATACATACATAAATACTCTTTCTTTTGTTCTCCAATACATATGAATTTTAATGTATATTAGAGTAACGGTCCTTTAACTAAAGTCACGTATACCAAAAATTGCCTGTCGAATAAAATCATTATAGACGATACAGTTTGTGACAAAGTGGAGATCAGTTCAGAACAAATTATTTTAAAGCGCCTTTGAATTTAACAAGCTAATTTGAACTTTGAAATAAATTGAATCACAAATATTTAAAAGTGTTTTATTTCAAATAACTAAAACAAAAGGACGCTATTAAAAATTGTTTCGCGATTTCAAGTAACAATTTACATTTGTATATTGCAAATATTATCTGAATTGGTTGCAGAGTTCAAACAAGAAATTACATCTTGCATAAAAGATATGAAAGTGGACATCTTGGAATGTAGTAATTCTATTAAGCGTGTGGAGTCTACTACTACAAAAAAGAATGAATATTTTGAAATCCAAAACAACGTCATTTTTAAAAAGATGAGCCGAGGGGACATTATCATCAAAGGCTTGCCTAATGGTTTATCGAATGAGCAACTTCTAAAAATGGTCAGTGACCTAGGCAAACACTTCAACGTAATAGATTCACCGTACCTTATTTGTAATGTTCAGTATATAAATAATGGAAAAGCAGTATTAGTGAAACTTAGCTCTTTTTTTATGCGTGATGCCATTCTAAATGGGTATTTCAGATCCATAAAAATATCGCCACTTATGGTTTCTGATATTTTATCTGATCCATCTGCCAACATGCTTAGGTGTCGTGTTTTTCTCAATGAACATTATCCACCGATTGCTAGTAAATTGAATGCTCTTTGTATGCGGCTTAGAAAGGATAAGAAAGTCAACATGTTTAGAGTGAAGAATGCTGATAAACCTTATTCTGAACTGACATTGTTGGATGGTTCTGAAGTCAAATATGATTTCGAGGAGTGTGAAAGGCTGCTTATGACAAATCATGGTTCCTGATATGTTTTTCATATTTTTTATTTCGTTTTTTTTTGGTATGTTAAAGAAAAAGAAACTAGATACTTAAAGAACTAAATTATTCTTTATCCTTCTCTTATTGTACTCTGTGAGATTTATTGAATCATTTCTCCTACTTTTGTACTTCTCTATTCTCATAATTTGAGTATGTCACTCTTGTCTCTTACTATAAGTGTTTATACTTTGTATATATTTCTATACTTTACTATGCTATACTATGTATTTATATTTCTCTCACTATATGTTATGTGATATACTGAATGAATTATGCCATCATCTTTTCTTTTGTACTTCTATATTCTAGATTCACAGTACTTACATTTTTTTTCTTATATTGTATACTTATTTGATCTCATATTTTTTATTTCGTTTTTTTTGGTATGTTAAAGAAAAAGAAACTAGATACTTAAAGAACTAAATTATTCTTTATCCTTCTCTTATTGTACTCTGTGAGATTTATTGAATCATTTCTCCTACTTTTGTACTTCTCTATTCTCATAATTTGAGTATGTCACTCTTGTCTCTTACTATAAGTGTTTATACTTTGTATATATTTCTATACTTTACTATGCTATACTATGTATTTATATTTCTCTCACTATATGTTATGTGATATACTGAATGAATTATGCCATCATCTTTTCTTTTGTACTTCTATATTCTAGATTCACAGTACTTACATTTTTTTTCTTATATTGTATACTTATTTGATCTCTCGGTCTTGTTTTACATTCTTTACTTTTTAATTACACATGGTTCCCTACCATAAAACAATCTGATTTTCTCCATGTCACTTAATGATAACTTGGGTCCAGTGGTTAGTGGGAATACTTACTTGAAAGCGGTGCTTGAACCTTTTAGGGGTCAATTTCTAATGGGTCACTGGAATTGTCGGAGTATTGCCAATAAGATGGATGAGATTAGGCTGCTAATGAGGGAGCGTATTCTTGATATTATTGCAGTTTCTGAGTCCTGGCTTAATATGAATATTGCAGATAATGCAGTGGCTATTAGTGGTTACAAGATTTTACGCAATGATCGCTGTTCTAGGGGAGGCGGTGTTTGTTTTTACGTTTCGAGAAAGATAAAGGCAAGGCTAGTGTTTAAGATATCTGACTCTTCTTATGAATCCTTATTTATTGAGGTGAGTCTAAATGGGTCTAAACTAGTGTTGGGTGTTGTATATTTGCCGCATGGTGATTTGGACTCATTTGAATATGCCCACCACGGTATGCTCTCTGAATACTCTAACATAATACTGATGGGGATTTTAAATGTAATCTATTCGATCCGATCAAGTCAAATGTTATGCGTTCATTTTGTACACGTTGCAATCTGTCAATTGTGCATAATTCTAGACCTACGCATTTCGACGTGTCCAGCAATTCCACTTCGTTGCTTGATTTTTTCCTTGTGAGTAGTACTGGATGGACGACAACTTATCATGATCAAGTGCAGTCTCCTGCTTTATCCGATCATGCTTTGATTTTTGGATCTTTCCATATGAATGTTGACCGTATACGGGAAACTATTGAATATCGGGATTTTAATCGTGTGGACTGGGGAGGTATGAACTTATATCTTGCGGAACGCGATTTGTCTCTAGTCTACGACGCTTTTGATGTTGATTCCAAATGTACTTTTCTATGTAATCTCCTTGATGACCTGCTCTCTTTTGTACCTGTTTTGAGGAGGACAGTTAGTATTGGGAGTGACTCGTGGATGGATTCGAGTGAGATTGTCTATACTCTATCGATGAGAGATCTGGCTTTATCTACTTTCAAATTGAACCGTTCTCCGGATAATTCGTTATTCGTACGCATAAAAGAAGGCATTTTGCGAAGCTTTTTAGGAATAAGTCTCCGAGGGAGGTTTGGAGGATTTTGAGGTCATCAGGATGTGTTGCTGACGAGGTGTATATGGATGACATCTCTGAATTCATTTTTTGTTGGCAATGCACCGCCAGTTTTGGATTTTGATTTTGCTGGTTGTCAAGACGCTCTTGACTCTTTTTCTTTTAGATGTGTGGATGAATGGGAAGTCTTGGTGGCTTTACAGAAGATTAAGTCAAAGTCGGTTGGCGTTGACAATATTCCAATTCACTTCATTAAGATGGTTTTTTCGTATGTGTCTAATGTTATAGTACATGTTATAAATTAAATTTTTATGACTTCTGTCTTTCCTTCTTCGTGGAAGTCAGCGCGTGTAGTTGCTCTGCCTAAGTCACGGAAGATGGAAGTCTTAGCGATTACAGACCTATTAATATCCTACCTGCCTTGTCCAAAGTTATGGAACATTTGATAAAGGATCAGATACTTGGAAGTGGAACTGTGCGTTTTAGTGACGATCAGTATGCGTTCCGTAAGGGGTACAATACAATAACTTTGCTTCTTCGGATGACTGATGCTATTCGTGAGAAACTTAATGTGAATAAGTAGTGTACTTTGATTTCCCTCGATTTATCTAAGGCGTTCAATTCGGTAAATTATGGGCGAATGATCTCCACACTTATTAACCATTTTAAATTTTCCATATCTGCACGTATGCTTATTTTTTCATATTTAAAGGGTAGAACCCAATTTGTTACGTCCAGTGGTTTATCGTCGTCCATGCTCGAACTTCACTCTGGGGTTCCTCAGGGTTCGGTCTTGAATAAAATCATCTCCTTTTTAAATCAAATCTATCTCTTTGTTTCTTGAGGATTTCATCAAATTGGATTACCTACATCCTAAAAAAAATCGCTTCTCTAACATATTTTGCAGGAAGTACATATATTATTGGATACTGCCGAAACATTAATATGTTTTCTCTATGTGAACATATAACATGTTTGGAAACATTTTGAGCCCAAAAATATTATATGCTTGGAAGAAATTTCCCCAAAGGCGATTGTGCTCATTCCCTCACATAATTTTCACTTCCACAATTTTTTTTTAGTTCTTGGCACCTTCTTCTGTAATACAAATAATGTTGAAGAAATTATTAAATTTTATATTTTATTTTAAATTTTACCTTGCGCCTGGACGGAGAATCGAACCGAGGACCATACAGTTTGTAAGCCAACACATTATCCACTGGGCTACGTAGCTGTTATAGTCACCAGTAGACAATTATCGTTATAAGTTACATTTATATAGCATAGTTTGCAGCGCCCACGAGCCCATGCAAACATAACATTATTTAGCAGAAACATACATTTGTTGGCCACGTGGAGCGGTGGTTAGCATGTCTGCCTGGCATTCAAAGGATCGTGGGTTCAATCCCTGCTCCGACCGAACACCTTTTTTTTAATTTTCACATTTATATATATATACTATATTAAATTTTTAAAATGAAACTTCTAAATGTGGTTTATTAAAGATTTACAGTCAGAAGCAGTGCTTGATATAAACGAAATGGACTGAGCTTTTGGATAAAATATTATTTTTTTATTGCAAAAATAACAATTTTGTATAAAATTTGGTATAAAAATTTGAAAATTTGGAACGAATTCAAAAACTCTAACAAAAAAGAATGTGGAGTCGAGTATAAACAAACATAAATCATTTTAAAGGGTGGTTAAAATTTCAAGGGCCTATGTTGATTTTGAATAAAACACAAACTATTTAGGAAATTATTGTAATTTTATTTTATTATGATATATTGGTATTACTCAATTATGCATGGAACAAAATATCGGCCAAATGGGCGTCGCGACCTCGGTGGCACACCTTCATCCGATGGTCCAAATTTTCGATGACGATGAGGCATAATGGAGGTTCTATGCCGTTAATGTGCCGAATTATCTCATCCTTTAGCTCTTGAATTGTTGCTGGCTTATTGACGTACACCTTTTCTTTCAAATAACCCCAAAGAAAAAAGTCCAACGGTGTCAAATCACATGATCTTGGCGGCCAATTGACATCGCCATTACGTGTGATAACACGGCCATTGAATTTGTTGCGCAAAAGAGCCATTGTTTCGTTAACTGTGTGGCAAGTGGCACCGTCCTGCTTAAACCACATATCGTCCACATCCATATCTTCCAATTCGGGCCATAAAAAGTTCGTTATCATCTTGGCGGCCAATCTCACGATATCGAACACCATTCACAGTAACTGCATGACCGGCCTCATTTTGGAAAAAATACGGCCCGATGATGCCGCCAGCCCATAAACCGCACCAAACAGTCACTCTTTGTGGGTGCATTGGTTTTTCGACAATCACTCTTGGATTCTCATTCGCCCAAATGCGGCAATTCTCTTTATTGACGAATCCACTGAGGTGAAAATGTGCCATTTGCCATTGTTGCCATTTCTGGGAACCATTCTGCCCATTCACGATGTCCATGGTTCAAATTGAGTAAGTCTGAAATAGATAAATGTCAAATAAAATTCGGAAAAAAAAACTTGGCGTTTAGGTGTGGTTCACATTCAACATCGGCCCTTACAATTTAACCACCCTTTACAATATACACATAAATTTATTGAGGCGTGAACAGTTTTTTACTAGCATTTAACACCATTTTAAATGCATTTAGAACTTATTGTGTTTTGTACTTGATTTCATTTTTACCTTTAAGGCCGGCATTAAGTTGGCATTATCGTTATAAAATGACCCTGTCTTGCCTTTTACTTTTCTTAATAATTCATTTTAAAGAAAATAAACTTTTTCAATTGTTTTAGCGGCAAAACTCGAACTTAATGCCCGCTTTTATATTTGAAGGTGTCTATCAACTCCTCTTGGACTACTTATTAATAAAGAGAACTAAACTTTGTTTTATACATTTTACTATCTATTTGTTCACTATTTCCTCATTTTTTCATTTTACTGTCCGAACCCTAAAAACAGTATAGTGCCATTTCGTTATTTTTATGAAGATTTTTAATTTCATTAGCCTGAATTTTTTGACTTATTCCTCGTACATTCCGATTTTTTTTAACGAACCAAGAAAAAAAATGTGCCCATAATGCCAAAATGATGAACAAAACACATGTCCACACATACACAGTCTCACAGAAGTTTACATACGATTAAAGAATTTGTATTTTCTTTAAATAATAAAATATTATAAACGATGCATATACATGCTTTAATTTTAGTATAATAATTTGAAAAACAAAGTATTTGTTAATTTTTAAGAAAAAGCGTGGTTTATAACCAACAACAAGAAACATGTTTAGTTAGAAGGTTAAAAACTCAGGGTTATGTAAACTTGTGTAAGACTGTACACAGTCAAATGCCCTCAGAAAAAATCGCTTCTGTAGCATATACCCCAAACACATTTTGCTTCAAGCATTTATATTTTCAGGATTTGTCCAAACAAAATATTGTTTGTATTGTTCAAACATATTATGTTCCACCTTAAAGGTAAGTACTATGTTCGCTTTTCGCGTTGAAATTTTCGTGGTTACTTTATTAAAACAGTTCAATATAAAGCAGACAAATTAACTCAATTGATGCGTAGTTTCTTGTACCATTAGTTTTCGGCAAGACTTTACAGGAATAAGTTTGTTTTCATTTGTAGTTTTGATTATTTAAGGAAAAGTAATCGCGAAAATAAAGTGGGTTTCAACTCGAAAACCGAACATAGTACCTACCCGTAGGGCATACACTGGTAGAAAAAAATTTTAATTAAATTTTCTTTGTGTGGATATATTTTTAAGGCACCAATTGGTTATTTCCATTATTTAACTTGCAGCATACTCTCTAGGTCTCTCTTTCTAAACACATATATCTAAACATATTATATTTACAAACATTTTATGTCCCAAACATGTTATGCTAGTTTATGAACATTATATGATTGCACTTAAAAATATTGTGTTCAAAAATTTGAGTTTCAAACATATAATTTTTACACCCAAATATAAAGGGTGATTCTTTTGAGGTTAGGATTTTCATGCATTAGTATTTGACAGATCACGTGGGATTTCAGACATGGTGTCAAAGAGAAAGATGCTCAGTATGCTTTGACATTTCATCATGAATAGACTTACGATCTGCCACAACGTCGAATTTTCAGTGAATGGGCCCTAGAAAAGTTGGCAGAAAATCCGCTTTTTTATCGACAAATTTTGTTCAGCGATGAGGCTCATTTCTGGTTGAATGGCTACGTAAATAAGCAAAATTGCCGCATTTGGAGTGAAGAGCAACCAGAAGCCGTTCAAGAACTGCCCATGCATCCCGAAAAATGCACTGTTTGGTGTGGTTTGTACGCTGGTGGAATCATTGGACCGTATTTTTTCAAAGATGCTGTTGGACGCAACGTTACGGTGAATGGCGATCGCTATCGTTCGATGCTAACAAACTTTTTGTTGCCAAAAATGGAAGAACTGAACTTGGTTGATATGTGGTTTCAACAAGATGGCGCTACATGCCACACAGCTCGCGATTCTATGGCCATTTTGAGGGAAAACTTCGGAGAACAATTCATCTCAAGAAATGGACCGGTAAGTTGGCCACCAAGATCATGCGATTTGACGCCTTTAGACTATTTTTTGTGGGGCTACGTCAAGTCTAAAGTCTACAGAAATAAGCCAGCAACTATTCCAGCTTTGGAAGACAACATTTCCGAAGAAATTCGGGCTATTCCGGCCGAAATGCTCGAAAAAGTTGCCCAAAATTGGACTTTCCGAATGGACCACCTAAGACGCAGCCGCGGTCAACATTTAAATGAAATTATCTTCAAAAAGTAAATGTCATGGACCAATCTAACGTTTCAAATAAAGAACCGATGAGATTTTGCAAATTTGATACGTTTTTTTTTTAAAAAAAGTTATCAAGCTCTTAACAAATCACCCTTTATGAAAAACAGTCTTTTTCGTCCGTGTAAGTGGGGAAATAGAGTTTGGTGTCGTTTTCGAATGTCCTCCCAGGTGGACATCGGTAGTGAAAGGGTTAATGTGTTTCTAGCAGAAGAAGTTTAAGAAAAAATTGCAATTATTGACAAAACTATAAAATTTGGGTATATGGTGTAAAATAGATGGAAATTTCCGCTCATAACTCTCGGCAAATCGGAATTGGGAAATTTTTTTGGGTTTTCCCGGGTTATCAGGAAGGAAACCCTATTGACACTGTATGTACGAACAACATAGTACATAAAGAGAATCTGTTTATATATGTGAGTGTATATGTAAGTATGGAAGCCAGTAAATAAATACCAACATTTTCATAATTGTGACCAACCATAAGTGTTTGGGTTGAAACTTCTTTTGTATACCTTGTCATGTGCCAGATGTCTGCAGAGTCTATTGTTTCCGTTTCCATGCCCTCTTTACCTTTAGGCAAAAACTGAGAAAAAAACGACAAACCATGCAGAACGGCCTAAAGCAGTAACAAAGGGAGGGACAGTAGAGACTGAAGGTTGCAGCCGCAGTAGCGGTAAGTGCTTGAACCGCAATAACAATATGAATAATTATAATTTGCGAGTATTAATAAACCATAATAAATGGTCGATCAATTGAATACTGCTCTACAAACGCGTCTACATACATCCGTGCATTGTCCAATGCACATAGCACTTGCATTTTCATGGGTAATTTCCCGCAAACAGCTGTGGATGAGTGCCACACATTTGCCAGCTCGTCTGGCTGCCATTCATTGGTCCTTCGTGTTTGGCACTGTTCTTTTTTTTTGGCAATAATTTAGGTGGCACTAAGAGATCGCCTTAACCGCAAAATAAATTACTGCAAATTGTTTTTGAAAATTGAAACATTTATTCCATGACAGACCAAAGGATATGTTTCATTCTTTCGTCAAGGGATTTCAAGGCAAAGGCATTAATATGTTGAAGTTTGGGTTCGATTATCAATGGCTTTGTTAAGCAAAATGCAAATCTTCAAATTGAGGTTATGTTCACGGATTAAACAAATTCAGTGTTTTTCAACTTTCTTAATGTTAGCTTTCTATATTTAGGGAATATTTTGACAGCATTAGCAAAAGCGATTTTAATTAACAAATTTTAGCACAGAAATAGTTTGCATCATGACTAACGAATCGTCAAAACTCATTCAGTGATATCTGTAAATCTGCAAGAATCTATCGAATCTCGATATAAAATTCTACAGCAAGCGTTCATGACCACATTTGAGATTTTGGAACAAAATGAGTTTAGTTTCTTTCGGCTCGAAGGAGTGCTTTCGTCTCGATTTTGAAATCCATAAGATATCCAATTAAAACAGATGATTCCAGGTGAATTCCAACCTAAACTCAATTTAGGATAAGTATAAGATACGTATGTTCCATATTCTACACACAAACAAATTTTGCGCACCTTATTATTAACCCTCTAATGCCCCAATATTTTGTCAGCTAATTAAATATTCAATTTTAACGATACAAATTCAAGAAAACGACACAAGAAAACTGCATACGGTAAAATTCAGTATATGCTGCAAAGCCTCTTGAACAGTTTAAACTAATTTTTCTTTTTATTTTACCCATTTTTTGGCTTAAGGTGTGTTTTACTAAAAGCTTCCTGATTTAACGAAGACCGCCTAAAGGCGAGATTAGAGGGTTAAGTGCAATCATATACTCTTTATAAACAAATAGTAATATAGAAGTTCCCTAAAAACATTTACATGATTATAAACGTCAGATAGAGCAGGAAATAATAGAGAAAAGAGATCAAGCTGGCAACGGATATTGATAATAGAATGAAAGACATAAACACAACCATAGATAACTAACATTTAGATAACCCTTCAGTGTCAAAATCCGTTTGACAGTTCCCAAAATGAAGAATAAAGAAAAAATTGGGAAAATTCAAATTTCTTTTTGAGATTAGATTTCACAATTTTTTTGTTTATTGGTTCCAAAATAGTACAAAATTATAAACTGTACTATTTTAATAAAGTAAGTGTTCTATTTTTGCAATCGATACTGCTAATAAAAGTTAAATTAAATATTGAAATATTGAGGAAAAAAAAAAAACAAAAAATAAGTAAATAAATATATAAATATATAAATAACTAAAAAATAAATAAATAAATTTATGGTATGATGACAATGAATTATAAATTATTTAAAAAATTGAATTAAAATTAGTAATAGTCAACAGCGATGTAGAAATTTAACATAAAGTGTGCAAAATACAAAACATAGATAGATAAATAAATAACAATTATAATTAATAGTAATGATAATGATAAAAAAATAAATAAGACAGCGAGCAAAAAACAAAATTAGTTAAATATTTAATTTAAAACATTTTTATTAATTAATCAAAGTAATGTGATTTTGCAGTTAAATTTTCAATTGATTGTAATTACTTGTGTTTCTTAGTTGAGACGGTAGATTGTTCCACAATCGCGTAGTATATATTAAGAATTGCCTGTCCGATACCAGGTAACGTATCCTATATGGGATGAGGCAATTGAGACGATTCGACCGAGTGAAATTGAGTTTTTGATAGATGTACTTTGGTGCCGATGTGAACAAGGTAAAGTTTAAACATTATTGAATTTACACATTAAATTGTGTACATAGAAAGAAGAGGAACGAAATTTTACACAAGCAAAGTTTTCTTTTGACGCTAAAAAACTTTCTTTCAAGGCAAATAGAAAATATCAAAGATAATCGTTGAATTGTTTTTTAAAAATTTGAATTTATTTGCTACGCACAAGAATTTTTTTCATTTCAGTCACGAAAATCGCGGATTCAATCACTTTTTTTAATTGAAATGTCTTCAATCACGAAATTGATAATATCAATCACCAATTTTGATTGAAAACCAACAAGATTTTTAATTAAAAATTTAATTTTTTTCACGGAAACAATTAATTATGTGATTGAATCAATTAAAAAAACTATTGGTTTTTGGTATAAAATTCAATGTTTTAATTAAATCAATTAAAATTTTAAAAATTTCGGGACAAAAAATCAATTATTTGATTGATTCAATTAAATAATTCATTGATATTGGCAATAAATTTCAAACAAAAATTAATATATTGCGCACCCAAAATTTTATTTAATTTGGTTTGAAGAAAATATGCGTTTCTTATAAAAAATATTCAATATTTTATTTTTGTGAATTAAGCAAAACATAAGAATTAGGTTCTTGTCATTTGTGTGTTTTGTTCTAACATAACTTACACATAGAATTACGATCAACAAGTAAGGAAAGTCTAAAGTCGGGCGGGGCCGACTATATTATACCCTGCACCACTTTGCAGATCTAAATTTTCGATACCATATCACATCCGTCAAATGTGTTGGGGGCTATATATAAAGGTTTGTCCCAAATACATACATTTAAATATCACTCGACCTGGACAGAATTTTATAGACTTCTACAAAATCTATAGGCTCAAAATTTAAGGCGGCTAATGCACTAGGGTGGAACACAATGTAAGTAAAAAAATATGGTAAACATTTAAATCTGAAGCAATTTTAAGGAAACTTCGCAAAAAGTTTATTTATGATTTATCGCTCCATATATATGCATTAGAAGTTTAGGAAAATTAGAGTCATTTTTACAACTTTTCGACTAAGCAGTGGCGATTTTACAAGGAAAATGCTGGTATTTTGACCATTTTTGTCGAAATCAGAAAAACATATATATGGGAGCTATATCTAAATCTGAACCAATTTCAACCAAATTTGGCACGCATAGCTACAATGCTAATTCTACTCCCTGTGCAAAATTTCAACTAAATCGGAGTTAAAAATTGGCCTCTGTGGTCATATGAGTGTAAATCGGGCGAAACCTATATATGGGATATATATCTAAATCTGAACCGATTTCAACCAAGTTTGGCACGCATAGCTACAATGCTAATTCTACTCCCTGTGCAAAATTTCAACTAAATCGGAGCAAAACATTGGCCTCTGTGGCCATATGAGTGTAAATCGGTCGAAAGCTATATATGGGAGCTATATCTAAATCTGAACCGATTTCAATAAAATTTGGCACACTTGACTACACTACTAATTGTACTAGTGCAAAATTTAAACCGAATTGGGGTAAAACTCTGGCTTCTGGAACCGCATTAGTCCATATCGGGCGAAAGATATATATGGGAGCTATATCTAAATCTGAACCGATTTCAATAAAATTTGGCACACTTTACTATAGTACTAATTGTTCTTCTTGTGCAAAATTTTAAGCAAATTAGGGTAAAACTCTGGCTTCTGGGGCCATATAAGTCCATATCGGGCGAAAGCTATATATATATATATATATATAGATATATATATATATATATATATATATATATATATATATATATATATATATATATATATATATATATATATATATATATATATATATATATATATATATATATATATATATATATATATATATATATATATATATATATATATATATATATATATATATATATATATATATATATATATATATATATATATATATATATATATAAAGGGTGATTCTTTTGAGGTTAGGATTTTCATGCATTAGTATTTGACAGATCACGTGGGATTTCAGACATGGTGTCAAAGAGAAAGATGCTCAGTATGCTTTGACATTTCATCATGAATAGACTTACGATCTGCCACAACGTCGAATTTTCAGTGAATGGGCCCTAGAAAAGTTGGCAGAAAATCCGCTTTTTTATCGACAAATTTTGTTCAGCGATGAGGCTCATTTCTGGTTGAATGGCTACGTAAATAAGCGAAATTGCCGCATTTGGAGTGAAGAGCAACCAGAAGCCGTTCAAGAACTGCCCATGCATCCCGAAAAATGCACTGTTTGGTGTGGTTTGTACGCTGGTGGAATCATTGGACCGTATTTTTTCAAAGATGCTGTTGGACGCAACGTTACGGTGAATGGCGATCGCTATCGTTCGATGCTAACAAACTTTTTGTTGCCAAAAATGGAAGAACTGAACTTGGTTGACATGTGGTTTCAACAAGATGGCGCTACATGCCACACAGCTCGCGATTCTATGGCCATTTTGAGGGAAAACTTCGGAGAACAATTCATCTCAAGAAATGGACCGGTAAGTTGGCCACCAAGATCATGCGATTTGACGCCTTTAGACTATTTTTTGTGGGGCTACGTCAAGTCTAAAGTCTACAGAAATAAGCCAGCAACTATTCCAGCTTTGGAAGACAACATTTCCGAAGAAATTCGGGCTATTCCGGCCGAAATGCTCGAAAAAGTTGCCCAAAATTGGACTTTCCGAATGGACCACCTAAGACGCAGCCGCGGTCAACATTTAAATGAAATTATCTTCAAAAAGTAAATGTCATGGACCAATCTAACGTTTCAAATAAGAACCGATGAGATTTTGCAAATTTTATGCGTTTTTTTAAAAAAAAATTATCAAACTCTTAACAAATCACCCTTTATATATATATATATATATATATATATATATATATATATATATATATATATATATATATATTATATATATATATATATATATATATATATATATATATATATATATATATATATATATATATATATATATATATATATATATATATATATATATATATATTGGAGCTAAATCTAAATCTGAACCGATTTCTTCCAAAATCAATAGGGTTCTATTCTGACCCAAAACACATACTTGTGCCAAATTTGAAGTCTTTAGTCCAATCGACTTCAAATTTGGCGACCAAGACTTTGATTACAAAAATGTGTTCACGGACAGACGGACATGGCTATATCAACTCAGGAGCCCACCCTGAGCATTTTTGCCAAAGACACCATGTGTCTATCTCGTCTCCTTCTGGGCGTTGCAAACATATGCACTAACTTATAATACCCTGTTCCACAGTGTGGCGCAGGGTATAATAACAACTAAAGGATGAAATAAAACTATATAATTCATGATCTTACTTATCATAATAACCAAGTCAGCGTGTTCCTTCTCAAATGTATAAATGCGCTTGGATTTCCAATAAATCGTTAGCCTGTAAGCTTAATTAGTTTTTCTGAAAGTAAACAGAATAATTGTTAAACATTACCTGCATGGCATTTCAAGTTAAATTCTTAGCTCCAGGTTGCGGATTTATAATCATTTTTTCCGTTGTAGCCTTTAGGATAAAAAGGCGTATTAAGGGGCTCGGTTTAATTTAATTTTAGTAGCAATTCCGTTTCAAAATTTCAGCACATTGAAATCGTCTATTAAAATTTAAACCAATCAGAGACAAAAATAATGGCAAAGCAATGTAACATTTGGTATTATGTATATTGATTGTAATGCAGATCACTAGATTATTTATCATATATGCTGCTCTCTACACGCAAAGAAAAAAAACGTTTGGAAAACGTGTACCGAAAACGTTTTTCTTTTGTTAGAGTTTTTTGAATTGCTTCGAAAATTTTAAACTTTTATCACCAAAAAAATTCGTTTGTTACAAAATTTTTATTTTTTCAATAAAACAAGTTATTTTTGAAATAACAAAACAGTCCATTTCGTTTATATCAAACACTGTTCTTTTCTGACTTTAGGTCTTTAATAAGACACATTTTACAGTTCAAAATTTAATATAGTACAATGTAATGTTGAACATTTTTTCGGAATCTTCCGAATATATCTGGAATATATGTAAAAAAAAAAACAAAAGCAAAAAAAAAACTTTGGCCGAAGCAGGGATCGAACCCACGACCCTTGGCATGAGAGTCGGACGTAGCTACCACTGCTCCACGGTGCCAAACTAACTGTTTGTTTCTGTTAAATAAACTTTGTTTATTCGGTTCGTGGGCGCCGCAAGCTATGCTATATAAATATAACTTATATGGATATTTATCTATTGATGACCATAACAGGTACATAGCTCAGTGGTTAGTGTGTTGGCTTACGATGTGCATGGTCCGCGGTTCGATTCTCCGTCCAGGCGAAAGGTAAAAAAAAAAATTTTAAAATTTATAAAATCGTATAATTTCATCTACATTGTTGGTATTACAGGAAAAGGTGTTAAGAACTAAAAATCCTCGTGAATGTGAGAAAGATGTGAGGGACAATGCAATTAGCAAGAAAATAATGTTTTTTTTTTTGAGCTAGTCTTTATGAAATTGTTTTTACATCCTGGAAAAGAATAAACGTTTATCACAAAAAGTATATACTTTTCTTCCAAATACATTT
Source organism: Haematobia irritans (assembly GCF_050003625.1). NCBI lineage: Eukaryota > Metazoa > Arthropoda > Insecta > Diptera > Muscidae > Haematobia > Haematobia irritans. Next base: position 78,280,819 of record NC_134400.1, on the reverse strand, counting down.
CCTTACAGCGAAAAGCAAATGAGAAACGAACTTTGTTTGTCTAAAATTTCGTTTGGGAGGAAAGAATTATTTTTTTGCGTGTACTTGGATTCAAACTGACAAATACAGGCAAAACAAAATTGCAATTTAATGCCAACGCTACTTCGCAACTTGTACGTGAATCTTCCCACGAACCCATACCGCCTTTGATTTTATGAAAACTAGGAGTGAAAAAATTACAATTTTAATAGATCAATACGGCATTCAGCTTTGGATTGCAAAAATATTGTTATACTAGATGATTTTTTATTAAAAAGATGGAGTTGATTGATTGACCAATTGGCGAAACAAAACTGCTCACTACAGGAAATTAATAAAAAAAGTTCACCACTGTGGTATCACAATTGCCTGAATAGTCTAAGTGAGTCTGAAATATCGGGTTGCCACTATACCTAACCTAACCTAGGATTACCATTGCTGTGATATTAAAATGAGATTTAGATACAACACTCGGAGTCGAGACTAATGCAAAATACTGGAGTCGGAGTCGTAAACGTAGTCGAGTCAAAATGGTTTGACTCTACAGCTCTGGTCTCAACCAATTCATTGTCTCGAAAATTATGTTTCCGTATTCGGCAATCAAGTTCATGTACGTAACAGTAGTATTCACACCTTCAGTACACCCAAGGAAAGAATGCAAAGTAATTAAGTTGGTTTTAATTTAATAAAATTTGGCGTACATTTTGTTTAGTTTTTTTTTCCATAAATTAACAATCTGAGTATAAATTGGGGATATTTGAGGACGAAACACACTTAAGTCAATTACTCACAGACAGAGCGGGGACTGTATTTTACGACCAAGTCAAAAATAATTTTTTTATCCAGACCCGAACGGGCTTGTGTGTTGGTTATAAATGTTTCCTAAAGTTTTCTTCTTTCTTTGCGTGCAACTATTCTTTCTACGAAAATACATAAGTATTGTTTCTTTACAAAACAAATTTTATTTACCACAATACATCCTAGTGGAAATCTTGCCATAAAATAGACATCGTAAATGTAAGAATTGAAAGAGAAAAAAAATCACAAACTCGTATAGTTTTCCAAAAAATGCATTCCTTATCATATTAGAATATCGATTCTTATTTCCATTGTTGATAGAATTAATCATTATACAATCATTTGGTCAATCAGTGGGAACAACTTCACAGGATGAAATACAGACGACAGAGAGACGAATTAATGTCAGACAATAACGAAAACAATGTTGGGGGAAGCCCCATAAATAATGTTTAATCGATGTTTGCTCTTCGGTTTATTATGCTTATGGCGTTTTTAATGAGTATCCCATTCCCGGTAACTTTTTATGTTTATTTGTTTCGCTGCTCCTATTGCAGTCGTCTTTCGTTCCTTTCCCCAAGAAGCCAAATGAGCGCAAGTCTTGCATCTACCATGGTCAACAGGCAAAATGAGACGAATACGAACAGTAACTGCACTTCAAGTGACAACGGCTACAGTACCATGGTTGCCATCATTGGAAGAAACCGCAGTGTTATTAATTATTATGAATAACAAAATGAAGAATATATTTTTAAAAACTTGTTGTTGTTTAATGTTATGCATAGTTTTTTCTTTGTTAGTTTAACATATATTTACAACTTTTTAAAAGATGTTTCACCATTATTATATCAGGAAACATGAACGCAAAAAATATGTTAGTTCTTTCCTCTTTAACGAGATTTTAGGCAAGCTACCGTGGTTCACCGTTTGCTTTTTTCCGCAAGGCAATATTTCTGGGGGTTTCAAAGCTTCTCTAAGTGGTTTCACTGCAATGTGGGACGCCGTTCGGACTCGGCTATAAAAAGGAGGTCCCTTGTCATTTAGCTTAAAATGGAAGCGGGCAGCACAGAGTCATAAAAGAGAAGTTCACCAATGTGGTATCACAATGGACTCGGGCTGACACCTAACCTATGGGGGCTTTGTCTCAATCTTAACCGATTTTTACCAACTTTGGCACACTTTGCTCCAATGCAAATTTTCAACATTTTATGAACTAAATGTGGGCATAAAGTTCAATGACCGTACACATAAGTTCAATATGAACTAAAGCAAAAGAACATTTTCGTATGATTCCCAAAAATAGTATGAATTTACTGCTGTATGGTTAAAATGGCTATGATTTAGCGCCATTGACTTTCTTCTTTACTTTTAGTTAATATTTTCTTCTATGAGAGGATGTAATTTCGTGAACTGCAGTTAAAAAGTACAACAGGGCATCAACTTTTCCTGGTTTTAACAACGTTTTGTGGAAATCTCAAAATGTGGAGTACAATTTAGTTCAATTTTCGCGCGAAGTAGTTCATTGTCGTTTTATTTAAAATCATGTTTGTTTAAATTCGGTCTGTAATCTTAACTGATTTGTTCTTCCAAAGTGACACCAAAACCAATAGAAAGCGTTGATTTTGGATTAATCAGTACATACATTAACGAAGCTCTCATACTCTACTATAAAGTGCTTTGGGCATTAAAAGTGGACAAGTCTGCCAATTTCAAGGGGACAACAAAACTTGGTGAGATTTTTAAAAAATAAATAATTTTAGCTATTTTGCTCCATTAATTTAGAAACTGTTAACTTATATTTTTGAGAGTTGCCAAGTTAAAAAATTTTCGGTTTATTTTATTTTGCATATCCTATTTAAAATAAATATTAAAACTAATGAAAATCCAATTCAATTTTGTGTATAATTTGGTTACCCTGATAATACAAAAGACATGTACACCAGACAACTATTGATTGCCCTAACTAAGGCTAGGGTCGCACTGGACAAATATTTGACTAAAATGAGTGTCAAACATATTTCCAGAATCATTTTCCAAATATCTGGATATGGTTTTTGTAAAATAACCCTACCATGATTTTAGGGCGACGGATTCTATTTCGATTTCTGTCAAATATTTGCCCAGTGTGACCATAGCATAACAAATTAATTTGTATTAATTTGTTATGCGGTCGAACTCCGAGAACAGGATTAACCTTGTAGCTTATCACCGCTTCAGCTACAGTATCCTCATGAATCCTGTTCAGACCTGTCTGGTATGCTGCTTGATCTAGAGGCTCTCTTTTATAACGCTGGATCTCGGGCTCTAGAAGGTGAAGATCAACCCTTACATTCCTGGGTGTAGGTTGTCTATCCACAATTTGGATGACAACTACGATAGCAACCCAAGAGGTACTGCTTTGACAACACTGGAGTGATTTTGGTTTCCGCATAAAGGTGATCCAGGAGTGTACTGCGGAGACATCCTGTTGCAGTTCTAAGGGCAGCGTTCTGACAGGTCTGTATGTTATTCCACTGCGTGTCGCTCGTTTGAGGTGTCCACACTGGCGCTGCATAGTTTACCACTGACCGGCCAATTGCCTTATATGTAGTCAACAAGGTTTCTTTGTCCGCACCCCAATTGCTGCCGGCAAGCGTCTTGAGGACCTTGTTTCTACCGCGGAGCTTATCACAAATTGCAGTGGCATGGGCGGACGACTTAAAAGGGCTGTCGAATGTGACCCCGAGAATCTTGGGGTGATTTGTGGTCGGAATTATTTCGCCGTCGATGTAGTGAATAGTGTGACTGAGGATTTGGTGGGAGATATCCTCAAATTTCTTGCAGTGAAATAACTGGTAAGATCAGCGAGGTAGACGTTCAATCGATCGCATATGTCATCAACAATGGGCCCAGATGCCATGATTGTACAATCGTCCACATATGATAAAATCTCGTCGCCGTCAGGAGGGGGTGGAATCGAGGACAAGTAGAGATTAAACAGTGCCGGAGATATCACCCCATCTTGGGGAACTTCCTGTTTAACTCTACGGGGTTTTGTCTTTCTGTCCCTGAATTCCACATACGACTGGCGTCCGCACGGATAATTCAGAACCCAACGCTTGGTTCTTGCCGATAGGTACGTATTCTCGATGACCTCGAATAGTGCGGCATGGTTGACCATATCGAATGCCTTCGAAAGGTCAAGCGCCACGAGGACCGTCCTGTGACAAGGCTTGGGCATATTGATGTGTGCTGAAATGGCACAAGTGTCTTGGCTACTGGCGAGAGAAGGGATATCCGTCTATACGATTCACCTTTACTCGAGTCTTTGCGTGACTTCAGTATCCATCTTCCAGACATGGGGTATAATGAGTGATTCTAAGGACAAATTGAGGAATCTGGTCAGGTACTCAAATCCCATTATTCCTAGATGCTTCAACATTAGCATTGAAATTCCGTCGTGGCGCATATCTTCGGATCCGTCACCGTCACGTCGCCAAAGGTGACTGCGATCCCATCATCCCTTGTGGTGGGGTTCGAGAGGGCTCTCACTGTTGACCACAATTTACCAGTTCCTGTGCCTAAGTTACATTGCTTCAGGTGCTCTAATCAAATGTTCAGCAGGGTTAGCACGACGGCATGGGAAGTTTGGCCTCACTTGGGCAATTCGACCAGCGGGTATGAAGCGAGCGGCTGCTGCGTTGATGATGTTTCGGAAAGCCCTCTGGGCAACATGATCATGGGAGGGGGACGGGAGCTCACTGAAGCGGCGATCTGTGTATTCTCTGAAGCCTTCCCAGTAGGCTTTCTTTTGATTGATAAATGTCCGGCGTTCAGAGGTTATGAAATCGGAGGGTCGGTTAATGGTGAGAATTATAGAGAGGTGGTCTGAACCCACTGGAAACGTCATTTATCAGAGCAGGCGATGCTAAGGATAAATCTGGCGAACTGCTGCAATCACCCATAATTCTCGTGGGGGCCTCTTCGTTCACCGTGCAAAATGTGGTGTCATCTATCTGCTCTGCCAAAGCTATGCCTCTCTGGTCATTACCCAGGAGAGAGTGCCAAAGTTCGTGGTGGGCATTAAAGTCTCCTATAACCAATCGGTTATGCCCGCACAACAGCCACTCAATGTTTGGGCTATAACCTGGTGCACAGCTACCAACCGGCGCTATATACACATTGTATAGATCTATCTCGTCAACCCCAGACTTGACTGCTACCCCCATACATTCCATATACGGGTCACTAGTGTCTGGCACAATCGAGATTGGTCTATACTGCGGAACGGTGTAATATGAAAGCCAGGCCACCACCTCCACTTCTTGTGCGATCCTTTCTTAGCACATTGTATCCATCACACTGAAAAAAATATTGTCGTGAGGTCAAAGATTTCATGTCTTTAAAATACGAATACAAATTTTGCTTAGCATAGAAGACGCATTTCTCTAAAACAAAGTTATTTTCCTTGTCCAAAAGTCGATAAACTTTTCAATGAAGTCGTATTGTCCTTATAATTAAGTGATTTGACTTAAAAATGGGTATCTTAACATAAAAGAAAAAATTTATAGGCTAAGGTCAACTTGACTTTAATAATTCAGAAAAATTCTTTAAATTTAATGAAATTGTCTTTAAATTTGTTGTCGTTTTGCATCTTGACTACAAAGCAAAAAATCGTTCAAATATAGGACATGTTTTTCAAAACTTTACTTTAAAGAAGTTTTTTACTTCAAACATAGCATAATTTCTACTGGAAGTCGAGTCCTAATTTGGAAAATAAAGTTGCCGTTAACTCGTTTTTAAAGGACTTTGATAGCATATGAAGAAAACAAGCTGAGAATGCGAAAAATTAAAATTTGCTTCCTAGAAGCAAGTACACAAAACCTAAATTTAAAAGAGAATTGTGTCTTAAAAGTATCCTTACTTGTATTCTCCGCTTCTTTGGCTCGGAATCAATACCAAATTTTTTAAAGTAAAGACAAAATCTTTGGAACCGAGTATGCTTTTTTTTCAGTGGCACAATGGCGTAGGCTGCAGGTGGAATTCAGCTTAGTTTCTTGGATCGCCGCGACCTTTATCCTTTTCCGATTCATAAAGTCCACGATTTCACTAATCTTACCTCGGAGCCCGTTGCAATTAAATTGCAAAAACGATGCACTGTCCGGAACTGGAACAACAATATTGGATGTAAGATGCTGCGGTGGAGAATATTGTTGTAGGGGAAATGTCGGGCGGGTCGCATAGTCTGATGACCCACAGGTTACGGCAGACTGGGATGCACCTTCTCCAGCACAAAAATACGAACGAAATAACACGTACACTGATGTGGCAGCCGCTGGCCAATGGGTGGAATCCATCGGGTCAATCCGGTAGAAAGAACCCGCGGCCGTGGGATTGGATGCGTGGGATGCGGTGTTAACGTTAGGCGGTGTTCACGTTACCGCAAGTGCACTGTATATCCGTTTGATTCTGATAGTAGATGGAACCAAATAATTCGGTTGGAAAAAAAATTGTTAGCACAACAAATTTGTTTTCTGTGTGTACTTTATGTTATTTACTTTTCAGCACCTTTTTCTCTAATACAAATAATGTAGAGTAAGTTATTCGATTTTATAAATTTTTGAACGTTTGCCTTTCGTTTAACCAGAGAATCGAACCCGGAGCATATGTTTGTAAGCAAACACACCAGCGTTGCCAGAATTGTTTCACCAAGAACCGCTAGACTTACCCCAAAAAATAGCTAAAAAAAAGCTAAAAATTGTTTATATCAAAAGTCACATTTTTGATTGTAGTTAAAGAAACTTAAAAGCTTTATTTCTCTTAAAAGGCATATTAATTCAATTGTATTCATTTTAATTGTACTTTTCTGAGACTATAACAATATATAAGTTATATTAGCTCCGTTGGCATATTTCATAAATTACTATCACAAATTTTTTACTTTCGTCTTTCGTTTACACCAAAAAGAACATATTTTCCCAGTAAAAACTTGCAGAAGGTAGCATACAATTATAAGCTGGTTTTAATCTTCAACAACCCAGCAAAAAAAGAGCTTCCAAAAAAGTAGTTTGGATCCCCAATCTGTGATCCGGAAGTAGTGCAAACTTGGATCATCTCTAATGAATTTTACATGGCCTTGTCATAGGGCGGAAGTACTCCCTTTTTGGATCCTTTGCATTGCGTTAGAAGTTGTGCCGTGGAAGTTAATTTGAATGAAGAAATTTAAAAAGCGAAAAAAAACAATTTTTTTTAAACCAATTTGACTTTTTTTCATCCATATGTTTTATTACACAATTATTTTCCTATTATCTAATTTTTACAATTTGAAAAATTTTTTTGCTCCGACCAGGGGTTGAACCTGGGTTTGCTGGCACCATAACAGAACGCCTTAGCATACTCAGCTACAAACGCCATTGAACATAAAGCGTCGAAAGGTCAATTCAAATGTTTGTGATATGATCGTAATACGCACCAAGGAATAACATTCTAATTGCTTCTCGAGATGTTCTTTATTAGTATGAACGAAAAAATAAGAAACGCAGGTTCAAATCTCACCAGCGGCAATTTTGTTATCAAATATTTTTCTAAAAAAATATGTTTTATGTCATGCACCGTTTTTATCTTTTATTTTCGGCATATATCAACAAAAAATTAAAAATTTTCGTAATTTGCAAAACCTTCTCAAAAGAACTTCAATGGAAGCGAAAAAGTCAAACGGAACAGGTTCAAATCCCAGCGGGGATGAAAATTATTTTTTTTTATTATTTTTTTACTTTTTTTATTAATTCTCCATTTTTTTTAGTTTTTTTATTAGTTTTCTATTTTTTTTGTAAAATTTAATTGTCCAAAATTTGCACTTAAAATAGCCTGATTGCGTTCTTTGTAATACTTGTCCACAAGGACTGCATCGGAAGTAGAAAAAAATCATTGGGGGATCCGAAGATGCGCTTTAGAAGAAATGTTTGTGCACTTGTCTAAAAGGACTGCATCGGAAGTGGAAAAAAATCATTGGGGGGAACCCACGATGCGCTTTAGAAGAAATGTTTGTGGACTTGTCCAAATGAACTGCATCGGAAGTTGAAAAACTCGATGGGGGATTCTGGGATGGGCTTTAAAAGAAATGTTTGTGGAACAACTTCCAATTTTTTTTGCTGGGAAATCCAATGCGCGATATAAAGGGTGATACGGTCAAAATTTGGTCAAGGGAAAACGCGTGTAAATCGGTGAAATCGTTTATTTAAAAAATCAAATTAAATTTCTTTTTGAAGTTCAAGTAGTATAAAATTCAGGAAAAATATTCAGTTAGGCTTTCGCTTTTCCAAATCCGAATTGCCGGGCCTCACGCTTGACACCTGCCATCGGATTTTGTACAGCCACCTTCTTCGCCGCAGAAAGCCAGTTTGCCTTGAACTGCTGCTCGTCCTTAGCAGTTTTTTTGGTCTTCTTTAGGTTCCGCTTGACAATAGCCCAGTATTTCTCAATTGGGCGGAGCTCTGGCGTGTTGGGAGGGTTCTTGTCCTTGGGAACCACCTGCACGTTGTTGGCGGCGTACCACTCCATGGCCTTTTTACCGTAATGGCAAGATGCCAAATCCGGCCAAAACAGTACGGTACAACCGTGTTTCTTGGTTGACAGTCCCGGAAGCTATTATATTTGCGAACTTTGACAGTTTTATGTGCTTGAAAATATCTGCTACCTTTCCCCTTCCTTTTGCCGTATAAAACTCCTGTCCCGGAAGCTTTGACGTAGGTTTCGTCGTCCATTACCACGCAGTCAAACTTCGTCAGCATCGTCGTGTACAGCCTCCGGGATCGCGCTTTGGCCGTCGTATTTTGTTTATCATCGCGATTTGGAGTCACTACTTTCTTGTAAGTCGATAGTCCGGCTCGATTTTTGGCTCGATGCATGGTTGTAGACGCATGGATGGGAGCCACCGTGGTGCAATGGTTAGCATGCCCGCCTTGCATACACAAGGTCGTGGGTTCGATTCCTGCTACGACCAAACACCAAAAAGTTTTTCAGCGGTGGATTATCCCACCTCAGTAATGCTGGTGACATTTCTGAGGTTTCAAAGCTTCTCTAAGTGGTTTCACCACAATGTGGAACGCCGTTCGGACTCGGCTATAAAAGGAGGTCCCTTGTCATTGAGCTTAACATGGAATCGGGCAGCACTCAGTGATAAGAGAGAAGTTCACCACTGTGGTATCACAATGGACTGAATAGTCTAAGTGAGCCTGATACATCGGGCTGCCACATAACCTAACCTAATCTAACCATGGTTGTAGACGTGCATCGAGCTTATTTGCGGCATCTCTGAGAGAGAGGTTAGGGTTTCGCTTGAAACTACCGGCAACTCTCTTTGTCGTCTCAGCGGCTTCCGGTTTTCGATTTCCCCCCGATCTAGACTTCCTGGCTGTCGACAAACGTTCCCCAAACACTTTAATTACATTTGTAACGGTTGATTTGGCAACTTTTAGCGATTTTGCCAGCTTTGCGTGCGAGTAGCTCGGATTTTCGCGATGCGCGAGCAAAATTTTGATACGCTGCTCTTCTTGCTTGGACGGCATTTTGACAACTGAAGAGTGAATTCCAAAATCAAAATAGGAGCAACATTCTACACACACACCTTCAAAATGAGGGGTGTTCAGGTGATTTAAATGCAAAATTGAAAGAAATACGTCAAGTTCACCATCACCCTTTATTGTATAATGTCACATAGAAGTGTACATATTAGAAAATAGCAATAGGTTTCGTTTTAAATGGTTTGAAACCGTTGAATTCATGATAATTTCGTGAACGTGTACATTTTTGCTAATTTTACCCAAGAGAGTAAAACCCATTCTACGGTCTTGCAAGTTTATACTGAAGCTTTTCAGTATAAATTACGCAATCAAACCTATTATTGTACCGTTTTCGTAAATGTAATTCCATTCCATTCACAATCTGTAGATTTGTTTTTAGCGCGCGATTAATAATGTTTTGATCCTATCAATACGATATTTTTTATTGTATTTTTTTATGTTAAAAAAAAATAATACCACATTCAAAACTTTATTTCCTACATTTTCACAAGGAAAAAGCTTTATATAAGAGAAATACACAAATGCTATGCTAAGCAAAATTCGCGTTCACATTTTAAGGACATGAAATTTTGGCCTCACGACAATAATTTTTTTTCAGTGTGCAAAGCAATTCCTTCTAATTTTTTAACTTAGTAATAACACAATAACTTGAGAATATTATAACAACATTATAAGGACACCATAAACGAGTCAAAAACTTTAAAATAATGTGTATTTGCTGCAAAAAAGTCCCACATAATGGCGGGAATCCTTGTTAATGTTTCAATTGAGCTTTGAATTATGTGCAAAGCCTTATTCTGGTAGCAAGGGTTAGAATAAAAACGCCGTTTGTCCATATTTCAATAGAAACATGTCGAAAATAAAAAAGCTAAGAATCGCTAAAAGGGTCATGAAAAAAGCCAGAAAAAGGCTAAATGCATTTTTCCCCCGCTAAACGACTTCACCACTGAGACCACTTTGATATCACACCGGGCTGAATAGTCTAAGCGAGCCTGAAATATCGGGCTGCCACTATACCTAACCTAACCTAGCGGGAAAATAGCTAAATTGGCAACGCTGAAACACATTATCCACTGGGCCGTGTAGAACTCAATTATCGTTATAACCATCATATGACAAAACTCAAATTGAACGACCCTTTTTAAGAACGATGTACCAAATATAACTTTTGGAAACGGCAATATTGTAATATTACATATATTCAAATTTTATTTGGGGGCAAACCCCAATTTGGCAACACTGGATTGGCATAACCTAGATAGGCTGTTGTTTTGTATTAAAAAGTATTTTTGTATTACAAAAATCTAAATTTTGTAACAAAAATTTTTTTTTTGGTGATGCAGGTTTGAACTTTCGTAGAAACTTAAAACAATGTAAGAAAAGGACAACGTTTGTGATATTTGTTTTCCAAACGATTTTTTTCTTTGTGGGCGTTTAAAAATTTTTAAAATTTTAATTCTTTAATGTACAGTTAATGGAGTAAACAAATGTTTCATAAAAATATGAATATGAATTTGGGCAAGACGATAAACTTAACTGTACTGTTTCGAAAATTCAAGTAGTTTCCCATAATATGGCTAGGAAGCAATATTGGCAATACTGGATAGCACCTTGAGTAGACTCTTTAACAGTTCGATGCAATTTGAGCTGTTTCAGTGACTATGAACAGGCTGTGGTGAGGTGAGGCAAGAGAAAAATGGGATTATACATTTGCCAACAAAGGTAAAGCCACAACCAGAACGAATGGTAGACATGGACTCATGTAAATGCAAAGATTGCGGCCGAGCTGACAAGTAGGCGGGCAGTCAAATACAAGAGGAGGGATTTCACGCAGTTGGCGTCCTCAATCATTTCTGTGTAAGCATTTACACTTAAGTGTAGCTGAGATCTTTGCAGAAATTTGACATCCATCAGCAATTAATTTTGTGCATCTGGGAAACATTGTTGCACAAATTCAATTGGCAAAAGAGCCATTAACACAGATCCTACGAAAAGAACATGGGAGGCCCAATTGCTTTTCGTTGAATGCGATTTTTATGATCATGTTCACATTCGAAATTATTCTCTTGCTGACACGAATTATTCCTCTCCTGCACATGCTAAACTGTCGCATTTTCCGCTGTTCGTCCGAGCTTATGTTAGGTGAGGTGCACTGAAAAAAAAAGCTTGAACTCCGAATACATTCAAAACACAATTCCGTTTGAAATTTGAGTTTTAAATACTTGATACTACACACAACAAAATAATTTTTTGATTTCAATCACGAAAATCGCGGATTAAATCATTTTTTTAATTGAAATATCTTCAATCACGAAAATGATAGTATCAATCAGCCATTTTGATTGAAAACTAATACGATTTTCAATTAAAAATTTAATTGACTTTTGTCACGGAATCAATTAATTGTGTGATTGAATCAATTAAAAACGTGATTGATTTTTAACATAAAATTCAATCACAGTTTTAATTGAATCAATTAAAATTTTAATTAATTTCGCGACAAAAATCAATCAACTAAAGGGTGATTCTTTTGAGGTTAGGATTTTCATGCATTAGTATTTGACAGATCACGTGGGATTTCAGACATGGTGTCAAAGAGAAAGATGCTCAGTATGCTTTGACATTTCATCATGAATAGACTTACGATCTGCCACAACGTCGAATTTTCAGTGAATGGGCCCTAGAAAAGTTGGCAGAAAATCCGCTTTTTTATCGACAAATTTTGTTCAGCGATGAGGCTCATTTCTGGTTGAATGGCTACGTAAATAAGCAAAATTGCCGCATTTGGAGTGAAGAGCAACCAGAAGCCGTTCAAGAACTGCCCATGCATCCCGAAAAATGCACTGTTTGGTGTGGTTTGTACGCTGGTGGAATCATTGGACCGTATTTTTTCAAAGATGCTGTTGGACGCAACGTTACGGTGAATGGCGATCGCTATCGTTCGATGCTAACAAACTTTTTGTTGCCAAAAATGGAAGAACTGAACTTGGTTGACATGTGGTTTCAACAAGATGGCGCTACATGCCACACAGCTCGCGATTCTATGGCCATTTTGAGGGAAAACTTCGGAGAACAATTCATCTCAAGAAATGGACCGGTAAGTTGGCCACCAAGATCATGCGATTTGACGCCTTTAGACTATTTTTTGTGGGGCTACGTCAAGTCTAAAGTCTACAGAAATAAGCCAGCAACTATTCCAGCTTTGGAAGACAACATTACCGAAGAAATTCGGGCTATTCCGGCCGAAATGCTCGAAAAAGTTGCCCAAAATTGGACTTTCCGAATGGACCACCTAAGACGCAGCCGCGGTCAACATTTAAATGAAATTATCTTCAAAAAGTAAATGTCATGGACCAATCTAACGTTTCAAATAAAGAACCGATGAGATTTTGCAAATTTTATGCGTTTTTTTTTTTTTTTAAAGTTATCAAGCTCTTAACAAATCATCCTTTATTTGATTCATTCAATTAAATAATTAATAAATTTCGATCAAAAAAATTATATATTGCGACCCCCAAAATCGTATTTAGTTTTATTTGAAATAAAAGAAAATGCGTGTTTCTTATAAAACATATTTAATACTTTATTATTTTTTGAATTATGCAATAGACAAATAAATTTGGTTCTTGTCATTTGTGTTTTGTTCTAACATAACTTACAAATACAATTACTATCAATAACAACTATAGGATGAAAAAATAAATTATATAAATCATTATCTTCCTTATAATAATAACCATGTTAGCATGTTCCTTCTAATATGTAGATACGCCTAGATTTCCAATAAAGCAGCAGCCTGTAAGCTAAATTAGTTTTTCTGAAAGTAAACAGAATAATTCGAATTTAATTTTATTCAATTAAAAGTTAATTTTGTTAAACATTTCCTGCATAGAATATCAAGTTCCAGGTTGCATATTTATAATCTTCTTTTGCAGTTGTAGTCGTTTAGCATAAAAAGGTGTATTAAAGAGCTCGGTAATTTTAGTAACAATTCCTTTCTTTTAAGGCACAATTCTCTTTTAAATGTGGATTTTGTGTATTTGACTCTATGAAGCAAATTTTGATTTTTCGCCTTTTCAGTTTTTTTATATGCTATCAAAAGTCCGTTAAAAACAAGATGTTTAGCCGTGTTCTTGCAGTGAAGAGGGCTAACAAGAGATAGATTTAACCAATTGTAAAACAAGTAGTTGGACCGACTTTAATGAAATCCAAAGTTGAACTTAAACTAATACAAAGTGAAAAGCGCGCCAGAAGCGGAATAAAAAAATCATAGATTGAATCTTAGAGCTAGATAAAGATAGGTATATTATACATTTTAGAACAGATTCAAAAAAAGGGAAATTTAGATATTTGACATTTCACGTAAGGATTAACCCTTGTTGAATGGTGCATTCAACAAGCTGCCGGGCGAACTTTGGAGAAACTCAGGTCAATAAGATCATGTAACAAGGCAGTGATGATAGACGGAACTGGAGCCACAGGGGCAGTGATGTTGAAACCATTGATGATTAAAAGATAGTCATTAAGTTGGCTAGAGTAAGGAGAAAATAGAGAAGCAAGTACAGAAACGAATAGTGTTTTCTAGAGAACGATCAATTTTGTTGTTTTAATGTTCATTTGGTGAGGTTGGTAAAATGCACAGTTTAACAATTGGGCGTAAGATGTTGCCATTTTGGGTTCTTATTTCGGCGACGCGCACGTGATTATCTGTACCGCGAATTAGTCTTATAATGCGACCGAGACGCCATTCGGTAGGAGGGAGTGAATCGTCCTTGATTATAACAAAATCGTTTTCTTTTAAGTTTTCTCTCGTTGTCTTCCATTTATAGCGCCGCTGGAGTTCTGTTATGTACTCAGCTTTCCATCGTTGGCTAAAGATGTGTTGTATGGCTTTGAGGCGTTTCCATCGATTTAAATATGACAAGTTCAAATTTTCCAAGTTAGTGGTAGTCTCAGGGGGAGCTACAAGTGGAGCTCCTCTGAGAAAATGGCCAGGTGTGAGAGGTAATAATTCTGTAGTACTTTCGGACATCGGCGATATAGGTCTCGAATTTAAGATTGACTCGATGCGAATGAGAATTGTGCTAAACTCTTCAAACGTAAACGTTAAGTGGGATGCAACTTTCTTCAGGTGTGTCTTCATACTTTTCACCGCTGCCAGGAAGGCGTCAGTCGATAAGTCTGAACACACTTCAAGGTGTACGGCGCGGGTGGAAAAACAAACGAATACTGCCGCATAACCCTTCATTATTTTAGCTTGACGCAAACTAGAAGTCTTCAAGTTGAAGGTACCAGCAAAGTCTATTCCAGCATAAGTAAATGGCAAAGAATAATTTACTCGTTCAGGTGGCAATGCTGCCATGAATTGATTTTGAAATTTCTTTTTGTACAAAATGCAAGGTTTACACACTCGTAGGCACTTTCGAATCAGGTTTTTAAGTCTACACACAAAAAAATTTTTTTTGATTTCAATCACGAAAATCGCGGATTCAATCATTTTTTTAATTGAAATGTCTTCAATCACGAAAATGATAGTATCAATCACCCATTTTGATTGAAAACCAACACGATTTTCAATTAAAAATTTAATTGACTTTTGTCACGGAATCAATTAATTGTGTGATTGAATCAATTAAAAACGTGATTGATTTTTAACATAAAATTCAATCACAGTTTTAATTGAATCAATTAAAATTTTAATTAATTTCACGACAAAAATCAATCAACTATTTGATTCATTCAATTAAATAATTAATTGAAATTGGTTATAAATTTCGATCAAAAAATTTATATATTGCGACCCCAAAACCGTATTTAGTTTTATTTGAAATAAAAGAAAATATGTGTTTCTTATAATATTTAATATTTTATTATTTTTTTAATTATGCAAAAGACAAATAAATTTGGTTCTTTTCATTTGTGTTTTGTTCTAACATAACTTACAAATACAATTACTATCAATAACAACTATAGGGTGAAAAAATAAATTATATAAATCATTAGCTAATAACCATGTTAGCATGTTCCTTCTAATATGTAGATGCGCCTAGATTTCCAATAAATCAGCAGACTGTAAGCTAAATTAGTTTTTCTGAAAGTAAACAGAATAATTCGAATTTAATTTTGTTCAATTAAAAGTTAATTTTGTTAAATATTACCTGCATAGAATATCAAGTTCAATTCTTAGTTCCAGGTTGCAGATTTATAATCTTCTTTTGCAGTTGTAGTCTTTTAGCATAAAAAGGTGTATTAAGGAGCTCGGTAATTTAATTTTAGTAACAATTCCTTTCCAAAATTTCCGCACATTGAAATCGTCTATTAAAATATGAACCAATCAAAGACAAAAAATAATGGGAAAGCAATGTACTATTTGGTATTATATTGATGATACTTTGCAAATTCTGGAAATAGTTAAAAATATAAATGGAAAATACATATTTTTATTATTTTCGGATATTTTTCATATTTTTAAATCCAAAAGAAAGAACTTTTTTACCATTACATAATTCAGCTCATTAGTTTATATATCAGATATACTGCTCTCTACTTGGGTTCAAACTGAAAAAGGCAGGTAAAACAAAAATGCAATTTAATGCCAACGCCACTTCGCAACTTCAAGATGAATCTTCCAACAAACCCATACCGCTCTTGGTTTTAAGAAAACTAGGAGTGAAAAAAATTTATACTTTTAAAAGATCAATACGGTACCCACTTTTTTATTGCAAACATATTCTTATACATTTGATAAAATGGTGGAGTTGATGGGATTGATTGGTCAATTTCACGAAATAAAATTGGTCACTAAAAGAAATAAAAAAAAAAATATATATTCCATTGAAGCCGTTTAATGTAAACAGGCTTCAATGGAAAACGGTATTCACACTTCATAATTTCTTACCTTCAATAAACGTAGATTGTTTTCCATTTTTACAATACCACAAAACACAAACACAGGTAATTTAAAATGCGTTCTCTCATATATTTTTTTCAAACCTTTACCACGTGGCCATTTGTTGTTGCACACTTTATTTATTTTCAACCCTTTGCTATGATTTGTTGTTGCGTTCAAAATATTTATGCACACATTTTGAATGCAGCAGACAGAATGTCGCCAATCATGTTTTTCAATTTACGCGAAAAACAAAAACCCAACCGTTCGTTATGAGTTACTTCAACAGACTGATCTCTCCGTCATACCTCGTTGAATAAATACCCATTCTCTTGTTCTCTTTTCGCTCTTT
The DNA here is from genome assembly GCF_050003625.1 of Haematobia irritans. Lineage (NCBI taxonomy): Eukaryota > Metazoa > Arthropoda > Insecta > Diptera > Muscidae > Haematobia > Haematobia irritans. Next base: position 78,264,201 of record NC_134400.1, on the reverse strand, counting down.
CCATTGCTCAAAATTATTCAATTTCAATCACAAAGGTGATTGGATCAATCACATGTGTAATTGGAAACGGAAAAAATGTCAATCACGTTTGTAATTGAAAATTATTTCCGAATTGATTAACAAATTGATTGAATCAATTAATATTTTAATTGGAAACGTAACAAATATCAATTATTTTTTTAATTGGTTTTTATTCGGATTTGATTAAATAATTAATTGAATCAATTAACATATTAATTGAATCCGTTTCCAAATTCAATTAAGTGTTTAATTGAAAAAATGTTGGTCATAATTTTTTGTGTGTAGGGATATAAAATCCTTGTCTGATGGCTCGTAGCATGATATTATATTCGGCATGCATCAGTAGATAATGAGTGGATCGTATAAGTAACTCGGCAAAATGAGATTTGTAATGAATTATGACAGGATGTCTTTCATCATAGCTTAAACCAGCATTCTCTAGACGACCGCGAACTCGAAGCACATTGTCTTTGTCGAGGAATGGAGCTAGCGACAGAATGCTACTTTTGTTACTTATTTTCATCTGTTGAGAGAGAGATTCATATTCTTGCGCAAAATAAATTCGTTGGGATAGTCTCATTAAAAACACTTTAGTAGAGTTGATCTCGGTATGTGTTAGTTTGGCACTTTGGCACTTGACTTGGTCTGTTTACGACAGCGATTAATAAACCGTAGTACATACGACATGACACGAAGAGCTCTGTGAAGTGACGGAAATCGTAATAGAATATCAGAGTGGATTTGTATGTTAAAGTTTGAGATCCTTTTAGTTTCCAGATCTGTGGGATCAAAACTCCGTGGTTTCGGCCAGGAATCTTGTGGTTGTTGGAGCCAGGTAGGCCCATACCACCATAAATTATTATTTTTAAGTTCAGCCGGAGGACATCCTCGTGTGCCCAAGTCAGCGGGATTCTCTGAAGTTCGGACATGTTTCCAAATACTTATGTCGGTGTGGGAAAGAATCTCAGACACGCGGTTCACCACGAACGTTTTTAAAGTTGGAATGGGTTTCTGTAACCAGCCTAACACGACAGAAGAGTCTGTCCACATAAACAACTCATAGTCAGCGGTTAGAGTTTGACTTACAAGTGTAACTAATTTTGTCAGGAGGACTGCACCGCAAAGCTCCAGCTTCGGTATGGTAGTCCGCTTCAATGGAGCAACTCGTGTTTTGGCTACCAATAAATGACTGCAAAGTGTTCCAGCATCATTGATTCGTATATAGACAGCGCCACAGTAGGCTTTCTCCGATGCATCTGAGAACCCATGGATCTGAACTGTGTGTTGTGGTGTAAAGTTTACCCATCGAGGGATTTTTAGATTTTCTATATGTCTCAAATCTGAACGAAACTGTGTCCATTTTATATGTAAGTGTTGCGAAACTGGCTCGTCCCAATCAGTCTTTTCTTCCCATAGCTGCTGCATTAATAGTTTAGCCAAAATAATTGTGGGCCCAAGCCAACCAAGAGGGTCAAACAGGCGAGCAATTACCGAAAGTATATGACGTTTCGTGACTGTTGGGGCATCGTTTATTGAGCCGATTGCATAATAGAATGTGTCTGACAACGCGTTCCAACATATGCCTAAAGTTTTAGCGGTACAAGAACCGTCCAAATTCAAAAAATCTTCTTCAAGAAGATCTCCCGGGTCAACATTTTCGAGTAAAGAGTAAAGTAAAGACTCAGGGGGAAGGCAGCAGATGTGAGAACTTCTTTTAGTTTGCCTTGTTTTACCTTGGCTTCTTCGATTGTGTGCCCTCCTGACAACACATCATCAACATAAATTTCACTTTTTAGAATTTTTGCCACATCTGGCTGGCTATCGGAAACATCTTCACTTAAGCGCAAAAGTGTTCTTAGTGCTAAGAAAGGTGCACACTTGATGCCAAATGTGACTGTCTTCAATTGATAGGATTTTATTTCTTCATTGGGCGAAGGACGGAATACGATTCGTTGAAATGGTTGGTCTGCCGGATGCAAAAGTATCTGGCGATACATTTTCTGTATGTCGCCCGTAAAGACATATTGGTAATAGCGCCAATTTAATATGATTTTCACAATATCTGCTTGCAGAATCGGACTAGAAAACAGAACGTCGTTCAGGGAGAAACCACTATTGGTTTTCTTAGAACCGTTGAACACTACACGCAACTTAGTAGTTTTGCTGTCAGGTTTGACGACTGTGTGATGCGGTAGAAAAAATGAGAACTGTTTGTATCCGCGAGTTTCAAAAGCTTGGACAGGTTCCATGTGATTCATTTTAAGATATTCACGTAATACTTCAATATATTGGGTATGAAGGTCTGGAGATTTGCTAAGAGTCTTTTCCATTTGGTGATATTGGGCAAGTGCCATGTTGCGAGAGGGTCCAAGAAAAAGTTTTTCTGGAAATTCTGGTCGAAATGGAAGACGAACAACATATCTGCCGTCAGGTTGACGGTGCGTTGTTTTTTGAAAAAACGTTTCGCAATATTCATCCGAATCTAATGTGAAAGATTTAGTTTGAATCTCCTCTATTTCCCAAAACATTCTAATTTCTGCAGATAGTAAAGAATCATCTGAATCAGAAACAATTGTTGAAAAAGCGTTTATTCTATTTGCCGTAAGGGGTCCGGAAAGATACCAGCCGAAGTGTGATTCTCGTGCTTCTAAACCACATTCAATATTTAGTACAACTCCGCTCAAGTTGATGAAAAGTAAATAGTCACTACCTATAATCATGTCGATAGGAGCTGGCTTTGAAAAGTGTGGATCCGCCAATTTTAAGTTTTGTATGTCAGGAAGACTTTCAATTCGTACCCGATTAGAGGGTAAAAAGTGTGATAGTTTGGATACGATTATAGCTTCAATTTTTAAGGCGAAGTTCGATGTACGAGATCGTATAGTAATAAAACAGCGATGATTGGAGTTACCTACTATTGTACCTCCTAGCCCCGAAATTTGAGAGTGATGAATTGAAACTGGCAACTACAAGTTTTGTTGAATGCGCCTGGATAGAAAACTTTTTTCTGATCCAGCGTCCAAAAGAGCTCGAATAGTAAATAATTGACCCGCATGTTCCACATCAATTAAAGCTGTAGGTAAAATAGTTGTGCCTTGATTTTGGGCAAAGTGCGCCTGAACAGTATCCGTAACAGTTTCTCGATTTGAATTACTAGAAGCCGGTTGCTCGTTTTCAGAATGAGATGTTTGATAATCATTATGTGTAGGAGTGTTCCTTCTTGCGTTAGATTCTAAATGTAGAAGGGTGTGGTGTTTTTTATCACATTTCGCACAAGTTCTAGCACTTTGGCAATTGCTTTTGAAATGAGATGTATTTAAACAGTTAGAGCCAATTTTATTGGTGTAGACAAATTTTATACGATCATTAACAGCGAGAGATTTGAATGATTCACACAGATATAAAGGATGATATTGTTTGCATTTTTACAGGTAGATTTTTGTTTTTTTGAATCCAAGTTGGAGTGAAAAGCCTGTGCTTTCTGATGAGATGAGTGATTATCTCGAGAATATGTTTTCTTCATGTCGTAGATAGTTTCTAACATTTCAATACGTTTAGACAAGAAAGTATCCATTTGCTTCCAAGTAGGCAGCTCCTTGTGTTTGGTTAGAGAATCCTCCCACGCCCGCAGAGTATCTTCAGGAAGTTTTGTGGCACAATGATAAACAATAAAAGGGTCCCAGTTGTTGGTTTGAATTGAGTAAGAATTAAAAATTGATAAACTGTCATTAATTCCACGTTGAATTTGACGAATAGATCGAGGGGTCTCATGCTGAGCCGATGGTATGCCGAATAGATATTTCATCTGTTGATGGACAAGTATGCGGGGATTTTCGTAACGACTCTTAAGCGCATCCCAAGCGAGTTGAAAATTGTCGTCTACTAGATCAAAACTTGAAACAATTTGTAAAACTTCTCCCCTGGTCTTACTACGCAAATGGAACAATTTTTGTGCTGGAGATAGTTCAGCTGAGTTCCAAAAACTGCCCAAAAAATATCGCGAAATGCAGGCCATTTCGAGTATCCGCCCTCAAAAGGAGGAGTATCACAGGGAGGTACCTTTATAGCGGTTTGGCTGGACTGCATAGTAGAATTGAGTTTGAATGATTCATCTGGCTTCTGAATGAGTTTTTCCATAAGAGACGCTATTTTTGTTTTGCAACTTGTATATGCCTTGCACGCATCTTCATATTTAGAGGAACAAGTTTTGAATTTCTTTTTCCTCAAATTTACCGTCATCTTCAGTCATTATTAATTTGTATGATGAGACTAACTCCTTCCACCTACGTTCAAGTTCTGCATTCTGCACGTTTAAGGCAAATGTTGAAGTAGCTTCAGCAGATTTGAAACGTTTACAATAACCAGATAGTTGTTCGCAATCAAAATTAAAGGTTTTTATGGACGCCATTTTTATGGAATTTAAATGTGGGTCCAGTTGACGTTTTTGGGTACAAATTTGACGATGTGAGAATAAAATTTTGTTTGTAAAATGTTTCAGTATAAATTGAAACTGTATTCTATTTAATATTGTTGGTTTTTGACGGATTAAAGTTTTTCGTTCACTTTTCCCACTTAATAGTGTCTTTGTATTAATTTTTTTCGATAGTTATTCGATTTTTATTTCAGAAGAATTTAATACAATCCCGATTTTTACCTCAATCGACATCACTATTTGACATATGAAGTCAGGTGGACAACCGAAAGTTATTTTCCCAAATAAAAAATAACCGAAACCTAATTATTAATAGTTTTTAGCGAATGGTTAGATCGCTTTCTTTTTAGTGTAAAAACGAGGACTAACACAGAAGTAATCCGTGTGGAAGTGAGAAAGATGTGGGGGAATATACAATTAGGCAGAAACAAAATTTTGAGCATTCAGGTCGAAAACCTATGTTGTTAGCACCTATATTACCTGTTTATTTTCATAATTCATTATGATTGTAAATATATAAATAAACAAATAAAATTTTGAGCACAATATTGTTTGGGAGAATTTTTTTAAGCATATAATATTTTTGGGTGCAAAATGCTTCCACACATATTATATGTTCACATAATAACATATTGTTTTTTGGAAGACAACATTATTGAATTTGGATGCAAAAATACAAAATGTTTGGAACTTAGACTACCCAAACATAAATTGTTTAGACCAATATGCCTTCAAACATATTATATATTGGAAGAGATCAAACATACAAATGTTTGGGCAATACCCAAAAATGTATATGCTTGAAGCAAAATATGTTTGGTAGTATATGTTACAGAAGCGATTTTTTGTAAGGGTGCACGAGATTTTTTAGTTCTTAGCACCTTTTTCTGTAATACAAACATTGTAGAAGAAATTATTCAATTGTATGATTTTTTTTATTTTAATTTTACCTTTTGCCGGACGGGGATTCGAACAGCGGACCACACAGTTTGTAAGGATCAAAGAAGTAGCTTATCAATTGCCCAAGGAAAAATAAATTGTTAATTTTGTAATAACAAGCAACAACCACCAACTTAATTCAATATCGCTCCCTGTTAAATAGCGCTACAAGCTACTAAACACATATATGTTTATAGGCTATTTCTAAATTAATATATGTTTGCATCCAAGCATATTATATTTACAAATATTTTATGTCCCAAACATAATATGTTCTAACATATTAACATATATGTCCCAAACATGTTATGCTAGTTTATGAACATTATATGCTTGCACTCAAAAATATTGTGTTTAAAAATTTGTGTTCCAAACATATAATGTTTATAGCCAAACATATGAAAAACAGTCTTTTTCATCCGTGTGGTTACGCGCACATCGCTGAAAACATGTACGAAAGCTAAAAGAAGTATGCGAAGAATACCGTTAGAACAAAATGAGTATGAGCACATGCACGTGTATGATAGCAAGCAAAGAGCTCATTCATCAGAGAATACAGAAAAGCATTTAATTTATATTTTTCAATTTGGTAGTTTCTTAAATGTGTTTGTTGTATGAGATAATTAATAAAACCGTATTAATATCGGGATTAGAGTTATTACAATTCTAATTAACTAGAATATATATCACTGGGCAAAAAGTTGTCAAAATGCTTGCTAGACCCTGGACTACTCAAATTTAAAGTCGTCATACATTTACAAAACTGAGTATAGGATTTTCGACACAAAAATGTTACATGTTCCCCGTCCAAAAATAGCATTTTGTCATATTCATTCTCTGAGTGTACTTAACAAAATATCTTCAAAATTGTTCCGGCAATTTTGCGATTTTGGTGCAAAAATTCTGTCAATTTCAATTTAATTTTTTGTCAATACACCAATAAATTTGTTACAGGTCATTGATAGACTGCAAAAAACCACATACAAATTTTTTCGTTCAAATTCAAAAATATTTGTTGAGGATTAAAAGTAACGTTCAACAACAAATAAAGGGTGATTCTTTTGAGGTTAGGATTTTCATGCATTAGTATTTGACAGATCACGTGGGATTTCAGACATGGTGTCAAAGAGAAAGATGCTCAGTATGCTTTGACATTTCATCATGAATAGACTTACGATCTGCCACAACGTCGAATTTTCAGTGAATGGGCCCTAGAAAAGTTGGCAGAAAATCCGCTTTTTTATCGACAAATTTTGTTCAGCGATGAGGCTCATTTCTGGTTGAATGGCTACGTAAATAAGCAAAATTGCCGCATTTGGAGTGAAGAGCAACCAGAAGCCGTTCAAGAACTGCCCATGCATCCCGAAAAATGCACTGTTTGGTGTGGTTTGTACGCTGGTGGAATCATTGGACCGTATTTTTTCAAAGATGCTGTTGGACGCAACGTTACGGTGAATGGCGATCGCTATCGTTCGATGCTAACAAACTTTTTGTTGCCAAAAATGGAAGAACTGAACTTGGTTGACATGTGGTTTCAACAAGATGGCGCTACATGCCACACAGCTCGCGATTCTATGGCCATTTTGAGGGAAAACTTCGGAGAACAATTCATCTCAAGAAATGGACCGGTAAGTTGGCCACCAAGATCATGCGATTTGACGCCTTTAGACTATTTTTTGTGGGGCTACGTCAAGTCTAAAGTCTACAGAAATAAGCCAGCAACTATTCCAGCTTTGGAAGACAACATTTCCGAAGAAATTCGGGCTATTCCGGCCGAAATGCTCGTAAAAGTTACCCAAAATTGGACTTTCCGAATGGACCACCTAAGACGCAGCCGCGGTCAACATTTAAATGAAATTATCTTCAAAAAGTAAATGTCATGGACCAATCTAACGTTTCAAATAAAGAACCGATGAGATTTTGCAAATTTTATGCGTTTTTTTTTTAAAAAAAGTTATCAAGCTCTTAACAAATCACCCTTTATTTTGTACTGTTGGATGCTCAACTAATTATTGAGAACACAAATTATTTGTTGCCTTCTGATGGTAACGATTGCTAAAAACTTTTTTGTAATAATGGTTATTAAAAGTACAAATTAGTTTGTTGCAGAAAATTAATAAATTTTGTTATTGGTTTTCCAACAAAAGTTATTGGTTCTCAAACTTATTTGTATCTGTGTATGCTTGAAAGAATTTTCCCCAAAGAAGATTGTGATCATTCCCTCACATAATTTTCACTTCCACGAAATTTTTTAGTTCTTGGCACCTTTTTCTGTAATACAAATAATGTTGAAGAAATTATTCAATTTTATAATTTGTTTTTTTTTTTTTTTAATCTTACCTACAGATAAAAATAAGTTTGAAAACCAATAACTTTTGTTGGAAAACCAATAACAAAATTTGTTAATTTTCCTGCAACAAACTAATTTGTACTTTTAATAACCATTATTACAAAAAAGTTGTTAGCAATCGTTACCATCAGAAGGCAACAAATAATTTGTATTCTCAGTAACATAATTTGTAAGTAATTTGTTGAGAACAAAATATTTGTTGTTGAACGTTACGTTTAATCCTCAACAAATATTTTTGAATTTGAATGAAAAAATTTGTATGTGGTTTGTTGAAGTCTATCAATGACCTGTAACAAATTTATTGGTGTATTGACAAAAAATTAAATTGAAATTGACAGAATTATTGAACCAAAATGGCCGGAACAACTGTGGAGATATTTTGTTAAGTACACACAGAGAAGGGATATGATCAACATTATATTTTTGGACGGGGAACATGTAACATTGTTGTGTCGAAAATCCTATACTCAGTTTCGTAAATGTATGACGATTTTAAATTTGACTAGTCCAGGGTCTAGCAAGAATTTTGACAACTTTTTGCCCAGTGATATATATTCTAGTTAATTAGAATTGTAATAACTCTAATCCCGATATTAATATGGTTTAGTTAATTATCTCATACAACAAACACATTTAAGAAACTACCAAATTGAAAAATATAAATTTTTCACAGACATTTATAAATGCTTTTCTGTATTCTCTGATGAATGAGCTCTTTGCTTGCTATCATATACGTGCATGTGCTCATACTCATTTTGTTCTAACGGTATTCTTCGCATACTTCTTTTAGCTTTCGTACATGTTCTCGATGTGCGCGTAACCAGTCTTGTATTTTTGTTTTCATATCGATAGCAGTCAACTATTTTCGCAACAAAATAATTTGTTGAAAATTCAGAATATTTCTATTATTTCCTCTGCCAAGCAAGCATCTACAAACACATTTCAACAACAAATGCCTGATATTCAATAGACAAATTTGTTGATCATCAGCAGATTTTACATACAAATAAAGTTGTTAATATTTATTTCCAGTTATTTTTTTGTGTGTATCAAATTTGGGCCTTAGTATAAAACAGTTTTCCGAAACAACATAGAAGCGGTTTCACAGAAATTGCTCTCTTTTGATTCTCTCGCTGTGTTATGTTGATATCTTTCGTCAACCCTCCCGGTTTCCATCTCTATTTCTTTCTCTATAATCTCTCTGTCTCTGCCCTGAATAATAATATATATGTTTACTCCAAATTTATAACTTTATATATGTTTACATTCACACATATTATTTTTATGAAACATTCATGCCTCAAACATAATATATTCTAGCATATTAACATATGTGTCCCAAACAGTTAGTGTTAGTTTAGGAACATTACATGTTTGCACTTAAATATATTGTGTTTAAAAATTGTGCCCGAAACACATTTTATTTATATCGGAACATATGAAAAATATATTTTTCTAACAGTGTAGGAAACAAATTATTAAATTTATAAATTTTTCCAGCTTTTGTCTTCTATGCTATCAAAGTCCATAAAAAAACGTGCTAAAGACAACTTATGTTAGATTTCCATATTGAGAGTCGACTACAAATGAGCATTATGCAATGTTTCAAGTAAAAACGTCGTTACAATAAAGTGTTGAAAAGCAAGTCCTATTTTTAAACGCTTTTTAGCTTTGTAGCCAAGATGCAAAAAGTTTACAAATTTAATTTTGAAGATTTTTCAGAAATATTGACGCCAAGTTGACCTCAGTAATATGGAATTTTCTTTCATGTTAGGATACCCAATTTTAAGTCAAATCACTCAACTATAAAGACGTAATGAAGTCATTGAAAAATTTATCAACTGTTGGACATGGAAAAAACTTTATATCTTCTATGATAAGCAAAATTCGTATTCGTATATTAAAGACATGAAATCTTTGGCCTCACGACAATATTTTTTTCGGTGTAGTAACTTGTCATACCAAAATATAGAGGCTTTGAAATGTTTAGGATTGTCGTGAGGCCAAAGATTTTATGTCAGTAATGAGAATTTTGCTTCAAATTATTGAATTGGTCTTTAATTTTATTGATTTTTGGTAACTTGGCTACAAAGCAGAACCCGTTCAAAAATATGTTTTTCAACACTTTATTTTAAAGGCATTTTTACTTGAAACATAGCATAATTTCTACTTGAAGTCGACCAGAATTTGGAAATTTAAGTTGTCGTTAACACGTTTTTAAAGGAATTTGAGATCAAATAAAATATGAAAAAATTAATACATTCAAATTTTAGAGATATCCACGATGTTGCCCATATATTCCAAACGGTCCAAAGGCTCAACGCAGTCTATATTTAGCAAGACGCTGGAACCATCATCACAAGGATTTTCTTATAAAATTCAATTGTTCCCATTTAAGCTTCCCACGAGCGGAAATAAATTTCGTCCGTATTTCAGAAATTCCAAATTTTCAATTCTTTTTATTTTTAGTTTGTTTTGGAAACAATGTTTTCTTGAAAACTAGTGAGACATCAATACAGTAAATAAAAGGCGAGTAATCATCTTCATATACTCGTACCCAGGCTCGGTCGGAGTGAAAACAATTTTCAAATTGTATAATAAAATAATGGTGTCATAAATAAAATTAGGATATAAAAAGTGAAATTTACACACAAAATTTTTTTCGGATTCAATCTTGAAATTAATTATCCAATTAAATTTTCAATTGAAATGTCTTCAATCACGAAAATGATAGTTTCAATAATTAAAAGGGCATACAAAAATACTTCATTAAAAAATTAATTGATTTCTTGAGTAACTTTCAATTAATTTTTTAAATTGATTTAATTAAAAATTTAATTGATGTTGATTGCAAAACTCAATAAATTTTATAATAAAAAACGTAGCTATTTTCAATTACTTTCTTAACTGACTTTGCGTTATTAGTTTGATTAAAAGATTGATTGTTTAAAATAAATTTTTAATTAAAAATTAAAACAAAACTCCATCACCACTCCTTTAATTGGAAATATTTTGGTGAAATTTTTTTCTGTGTATGAATTTTTTTGATTTTTTTTCTAATTTGCTATATAAAAAGGAACTTCCAATGCATAACATCTACAACAATGAAACTTTCGGATCACAATTCCCTGGGAATCTAAATAAATTATTCAATTAATTTAAATTGTCATCAAATGGGAAGAGACTTTTAACTTAGTAGCGACGGTATGTTAATTCAAAGAGTGTGGTTGCAACCAAACTATCAATAGTCCAACAGAATTAAAAAAAAAAGAAACTAGTGGACACTTTTTCACTATTACGTCGGGCTATTTCTAACGTTTAGCCCATGCAGATTATTTTTCTACAACGAAAAAAAAAAGAACATTAGTTTTGATAACGCATTTCAGAAAAGCTTATTGCTATTCCCTACAAAATAGAATTTATCAGAGACAAACACATCAATGGGTCTTACACCCATGATTCATGGGTTGGCATAAGGACACGAGGGTTGATGGCTTTTGTATTTTTGCCTTTAATTGAAGAGCAAGTCCATACAAAACGCATTACGATAATGGCGTCAGCATGGATGACAGACAGAAATACTTCATGCATGTGGCTTTTGTAGACCCACATATCCCTTCATGTGGGCTTTCGTTCACTTTTCCACTATACACACAAAGGAACATTGGAATGCCTAGGTGTGTCCCTTCTCCATTGCTAAGGGCACTTACAGTTCTCCCCATCGACCACCATATAGACTGAGTGGTTTGTGCTTATGTATGTATCTACATTTCGGGTAGTTTTTTTCGCTTCGGCCAATGTCTCTAATTGAATTACCCCTCAGCGTCATGGTTATAAGCTTATGCGGACTCATCGGGAACAAAGTCACCCTTCGAGCTTCAACTGTTTTTATTGGCCATTGCTGATGGGGTGTTATGTGGTCTTTTCCTTGTGTATAGCGTTGGAGTTGCGTCAACGTGAACTGCACAAAAGCAGGCAGATAGCACAAAGTCCGTATCACAAGGATATCAGGTCCGTCATTTTGACTGTGAGTATAGCGATGGAAGGGGGCATACCTGGCTATATACGTATGTTCCCATACTCATTGTTGGTGTTCCCGAAAGGAAATGCTACATGTTTTCCTCAGTATTTTGTTGTTGTTGTTGCTGTTGGATTTCGATGTAGACATGAAAGGGTTGCATTGAATATCAGAGTGAATGAACGTTTCCACCATCGTCCATTCATTACAAATGCAAATTTGTAAATGGAAACAAAAACATTCTAGTCCACTTTGCATAGTTGAAATTCCATGGTTTTTGCTCGCTCACCTCAGAGCAAGCTAATTGTAGTTTCCAAATAGTTTTTCCTCGCTAATGGTCGTATTTGTTTGTCCGACGAAACGCCAATCAGCTGGAAAATGGATAAGAACAAAAGATAATTTCCAAAGTATGTAAATATTAAGGCCGATACAGATGATATGTTTCTTGTCAATATTTTAAGTGAGACTATTCGAATCCTGCTAATAGGTCGTCCAGTTTTGACGAATTAATAAGAAATCCAACAAAATGAGTTTCTAAATTGCCCAAAATAATAGATCATCTAATTTCTGTTTTAATTCATATTTATTAAAACCACCTATCATTATGTTGATGCTTAAAATATTCTGTATCAAAAAGAACAAAAACTTCCTACCAAAATCTTAAATCGGTTTCTCAATGAATTCGTAGATCCATTAGAAAGCAGTGTGCTCAACATGGTCACCTTCAAAGTTTTAATAATTTTGCTGCCAATTCCGACCACGCTTAAGAGTTCAATATAGTTTACTCGTGAATCACATTTTAAATGTTGTATTTTGCATACTGGTTCCTTCGTGAATCATGAGAATTGTCGTGTCAATCATGTCGTGAATCTCGAACATTGCAACGGCTAATGTATGAATTTAAATCCTAGATATTATATTTTTGTGTTTAAAAAAAAAAAACAAAACACAGAGAATTAAAGGAAAGCAAGTAATGAAAGGAGACAGGAAAGTCTGCCCTTAAAGTGTGTAGAATATGACTACAATATGGACAAATCACCATTGATATTGTGTATAAAAATAAGGGTATTCTGTCCAGCGTTTCCAAATTGACTTATTTTTCAACTGCTTACACTTTTCTTGCTTTTTTTTCATTATTCTGGCCCAGTTTTAGTTTTTCTCTAAAGAAATAGGTACATTCGGCCAAGCCAAATCGTATGTTCTCTCTACCAGAGATTGCGTACAATGCTTTATGAATTACTTGGATTCTGCCAACAGGTGCCGTTGGCAAGGTACCTAAAAACTTCCTAACAGTGTCTTAAAGTTGTAAGTTGGTCCATAAGCCGCATTCGTTCTTGATAGGTTTATATAGATCAAATCTGGGTACCGTTTTATATGTGGCCTATATATAATTACAGAAGGAATATATTGACAATACGTACCAAATATAAACATGATCGGATAAAATGTTATTCTCCAAGAGGCTCCGTACGTCAAGTCAAGGGATCGGTTGTATATAATCATGGGTCAATATGAATCAATTTTTGCATGGTTGTTGGGAAATATATACAGTGAAACCTCTGAAAGGTGGACACTCACGGTCGCCTAAATTTTGTCCATGCACACAAAGGACATTTCAATGAAATTGAGCAAACGAAATTTGTTCATTGATATAACGAATCATTAAGACAATGAAAATATTCGTTAATAGTACTAAACTTTTCGTTGACTAACAGAATATTCATTATGGTAACGAAAAATTTCGTTATATTACCGATTTTGTTTCATTGGCTCAATTTTTATGACACATTTCGTTAATATAACGAAACTTTTTCTACCAATGTATTTGGGAGGCGTCCATTTATGAGAGGTTAATATTAATGTGTTAATATACAAAAAAATGTCCGAAAACAACTGTCCACATTTGGGAGGTGTCCGGTTTTCAAAGTGTCCAAGTTTTAGAGGTTTCACTGTACCAACATCACTGTTCGATATGGTCCATTTACAATACGACCTACATCAAAAAAAAAAATACAAGTTTCAAGCCGATATCTTATTTCGGTCGGACCTTAGTGTGATTCCTACAAACGGACATTGCCAGATCGACTCAGAATTCCATCGGGACCAAAAATATGCATAATTTATGAGGCCTGACACCAATATTTCGATGTGTAACGATTATTGTAAATTATTTGGATCCAATAGTTTTAAAATCGAACAGTGATATGAATTATTTTGAATTTGTGTTTGCATTTAACTTCATTATAAAAAATCTAGATGACTTTGTCAGCGAATTTGAACTTATTGAAAGTAATGAACACAAATCAATTTTTCGACAGAAGTCTTTTGCGGAGCGATAGCTAAAATGAAAAATGTATTTAATGATCTATTATACCAGATGGGGAGCCACCGTGGTACAATGGTTAGCATGCCCGCCTTGCATACACACGCAAAGAAAAAAAACGTTTGGAAAACGTGTACCGAAAACGTTTTTCTTTTGTTAGAGTTTTTTGAATTGCTTCGAAAAGTATACACTTTTATCACCAAAAAAATTCGTTTGTTACAAAATTTTTATTTTTTCAGTAAAAAAAGTTATTTTTGAACCAACAACACAGTCCATTTCGTTTATATCAAACACTGTTCTTTTCTAAATTTAGGTCTTTAATAAGACACATTTTACAGTTCATAGTAAAAATTTAATATAGTAGAATGTAATGTTGAAAATTTTTTCGGAATCTTCCGATCATATCTGGAATATATGTAAAAAAAAAAAAAAAAAAAACTTTGGTCGAAGCAGGGATCGAACCCACGACCCTTGGCATGCAAGTCAGACGTAGCAACCACTGCTCCACGGTGCCCAACTGAATGTATTTTTCTGTTAAATAAACTTTGTTTAATCGGCTCGTGGGCGCCACAAGCTTGCTATATAAATATAACTTAGTTATATGGGTAATTGTCTATTGATGACAATAACGGCTACATGGCTCAGTGGATAGTGTGTTGGCTTACAAATTGCATGGTCCGCGGTTCGATTCTCCGTCCAGGCGAAAGGTAAAAAAAAATTTTAAATTTATAAAATTGTATAATTTCTTCTACATTGTTTGTGTTACAGAAAAAGGTGCCAAGAACTAAAAAACTTCGTGGAAGTGGGAAAGATGTGAGGGAAAATGCAATTAACCAGAAAAAAATTTTTTTGAGTTAGTCTTTATGAAATTGTTTTTACATCCTGGAAAAGAATAAACGTTTATCACAAAAAGTATATACTTTTCTTCCAAATACACTTTCTTTCAACGAAAAGCATATGAGAAACGAACTTTGTTTGTCTAAAATTTCGTTTGGCAGGAAAGAATTATTTTTTTGCGTGCATGGGGTCGTGGGTTCAACCGCAGTTTCGACCGAACATCAAAAGGTTTTCTGCGGTGGATTATCCCCTCTCAGTAATGCTGGTGACATTTCTGAGTGTTTAAAAGCTTCTATAAATGGTTTCTTCGCAATGTGGGACGCCATTCGGACTCGGCTATAAAATGTAGGTCCCTTTTCATTGAGCTAAACAAAGAATCAGCAGCACTCAGCACTAAAACATAAGTTCACCACTGTGGTAGCACAATGGACTGAATAGTTTAAGTGAGCCTGAAAATATTTGGGATTATATACTAACCTACCAGATGTATGTGAACTTGTAGTAAGAGTTGCCAGACGATGGTTGCCGAAATCCGGGACTCTGCGCCGCACATTTCGGGATTTCTGGTGACAGCAGAAACAGTCACATTTGAGAATCAATTTCATATAAAATTTTATTTTATTATTATAAAAACCATAATTGTCCACAGAATGGGAAATTCCTAAATATGTTCACAGAGAATACAGATTGGTTGTTACAATCGAATTTATTGCCAACCTCCTTTTGCCAGTTGTAGCAAATACCAGTTGGCAGTTGTGCTACCCGACTGATTCGGTCGACACAATTAATATCTCATATGGTGTTGGTTGGGTCTCCCGACGACATCGGTTGTTGCTACCTTCATCATTCGGTTGTGCTGCCCGACCTTAAAGGGTGATACGGTAAAAATTTGGTCAAGGGAAAACGCGTGTAAATCGGTGAAATCGTTTATTTAAAAAATCAAATTAATTATTAGTATAAAATTCAGGAAAAATATTCAGTTAGGCTTTCGCTTTTCCAAATCCGAATTGCCGGGCCTCACGCTTGACACCTGCCATCAGATTTTGTACAGCCACCTTGTCCACCTTCTTCGCCGCAGAAAGCCAGTTTGCCTTGAACTGCTGCTCGTCCTTAGCAGTTTTTTTGGTCTTCTTTAGGTTCCGCCTGACAATAGCCCAGTATTTCTCAATTGGGCGGAGCTCTGGCGTGTTGGGAGGGTTCTTGTCCTTGGGAACCACCTGCACGTTGTTGGCGGCGTACCACTCCATGGCCTTTTTACCGTAATGGCCAGATGCCAAATCCGGCCAAAACAGTACGGAACAACCGTGTTTCTTCAGGAACGGCAGCAGACGTTTATTCAAACACTCTTTCACGTAAATTTCTTGGTTGAAAATGCTGCTTTTCAAGCCACAGGTACAGATGGCTTGCCAAACCAGATATTTCTTTGCGAACTTTGACAGTTTTATGTGCTTGAAAATATATGCTACCTTTCCCCTTCCTTTTGCCGTATAAAACTCCTGTCCCGGAAGCTGCTTGTAGTCGGCTTTGACGTAGGTTTCGTCGTCCATTACCACACAGTCAAACTTCGTCAGCATAGTCGTGTACAGCCTCCGAGATCGCGCTTTGGCCGTCGTATTTTGTTTATCATCGCGATTTGGAGTCACTACTTTCTTGTAAGCCGATAGTCCGGCTCGATTTTTGGCTCGATGCACGGTTGTAGCCGTGCATCGAGCTTATTTGCGGCATCTCGGAGAGAGAGGTTAGGGTTTCGCTTGAAACTACCGGCAACTCTCTTTGTCGTCTCAGCGGCTTCCGGTTTTCGATTTCCCCCCGATCCAGACTTCCTGGCTGTCGACAAACGTTCCCCAAATACTTTAATTACATTTGTAACGGTTGATTTGACAACTTTTAACGATTTTGCCAGCTTTGCGTGCGAGTAGCTCGGATTTGGGCGAGCAAAATTTTGATACGCTGCTCTTCTTGCTTGGACGGCATTTTGACAACTGAAGAGTGAATTCCAAAATCAAAATAGGAGCAACATTCTACACACACACACCTTCAAAATGAGGGGTGTTCAGGTTTTTTAAATGCAAAATTGAAAGAAATACGTCAAGTTTATATTGACCAAATTTTGACCGTATCAGCCGTTAATAGTACTCATGACCAAATTAAAAACCAATTTCTTCTCAATATTACATTATATTTTATTTTATTTAAATATATGTATAGTATAAATCTAAAAACAATGTATTTGATCAAGATGAAAATTGCACTTTATGATTGTTTAGCTATTAAGTTGGTTGTAAATCATCTCTTATCCCTCGCCATGAATTAGAAATCATCCTTTGCGGCAAAACATCTTTACTATAAACAACGTAAAAATTGATTAATAAATTGATTCATATATATTCGTATCGAAAACAACTAAATATGGCAGAAAAATTGGCCGGGCCGAATCTTAAGTACCCAACACCATGGAGGGCATATTAGAAAATTTCCCGAAGACTCATTTCGTAACATGTTATGTATCTAAATAAAAAATACTAGTATAGTAAATATATACCTCAGAACAATTTGCCGATTTCACCAGCTATTGAGAAATTTAATATTTCTTTCGTATATATTGGGACAATTGATATTTAATTATAAATAAATGTAGAATTTTCTTTAATTCAACCGATTCCCAACCAATCTCTTCCCTGTGTGTTGGAGCCTCTGAAACTTTTAAGAAGGCAGCGAAAATTTAATATCAAACACTCTTGTTTCTTTAAAGTCGAAAGTTAAGCTCATATTCACAGGCATATTACTATCGGGATATATTTTTAGATCCATTTCACTTGCCAATACAAGCTGTTGTAGCTTAAGCTGTGAATAACGTTATGCCGAACAAAAATTGGCTCTGCGGTGGCAATACCTGCTTTTCGATGTGTGAATTTGGATATCGCCATGGGCATGAACTTTGAATGTGCCCCGACAACACCTTTGGACATTTGCGTACTTCTTGGACCAAATTCTTTCCTTTTTGTTTGGTACATTTCCCATCAGAGTTGGCGAGTGCTGTCATTTAAGAGTCTATCGTAGCGATGGGGATAAAACCAACTTTTAAAAGCGATTTGATTTTAGACCTTTTTTTCTAAAAAAAATCGGAAAATTTTAAATATATGCGTTAAGTATTTGGGACCCAGGGACTTCTGGCAAATTTTATAAAAGATTCGGAACAATTTCTGGAGACGAAATTCCTTGAAAATCCAGGCGAATCCCGGGAAAGCCTACACGCAAAAAGATAATTCTTTCCTCCCAAACGAAATTTTAGACAAACAAAGTTCGTTCCCCATTTGCTTATTTGGAAGAAAAGTATATACTTTTTGTTATAAAGGTTTTTTCTTTTCTAGGATGTAAAAACAATTTCATAAAGACTATCTCAAAAAACTCTCTTTCTGGCTAATTGCCCAGCAAAAAAAATTGGAAGTTGTTCCACAAACATTTCTTTTAAAGCCCATCCCAGGATCCCCCCATCGAGTTTCTTCAACTTCCGATGCAGTCCTTTTGGACAAGTATTAGAAAGAACGCAATCAGGGTATTTTAAGTGCAAATTTTGGACAATTAAATTTTAAAAAAATAGAAAACTAATAAAAAAATACAAAATTAATAAAAAAGTAAAATAATAATAATAATAATAATAATAATAATAATAATAATAATAATAATAATAATAATAATAATAATAATAATAATAATAATAATAATAATAATAATAATAATAATAATAATAATAATAATAATAATAATAATAATAATAATAATAATAATAATAATAATAATAATAATAATAATAATAAATAAATTTCATCCCCGCTGGGATTTGCACCTGTGCCGTTTGACTTTTTCGCTTCCATGGAAGTTCTTTTAGAAGATTTTGCAAATTACAAGAATTTTTAATTTTTTTGTTGATTTGTAATGAAAAAATATATATATTTATACGAAAATATATGCCGAAAATAAAAACGATGCATAACATAAAAAAAAAAATAATTTTTCAGAAAAATATTTGAGATTTTAACCTGCGTTTCTTATTTTTTCGTTCATATAAACTACACTCTTAGAAAAATATGTTTTTCATATGTTCCGATATAAATAAAATGTGTTTCGGGCACAATTTTTAAACACAATTTATTTAAGTGCAAACATGTAATGTTCCTAAACTAACACTAAATGTTTGGGACATCTATGTTAATATGTTAGAATATATTATGTTTGGGGCATGAATGTTTCATAAAAATCATATGTGTGAATGCCAACATATATGAATTTACAAATTTCGACTAAACATACATATGTTGTGATATTTTATTCAAAGCGACAGAGAGAGAGTATAGAGAAAGAAATAGAGATGGAAACCGGGAGAGTTGACGAAAGATATCAACATAACACACCGAAAGAATCAAAAGAGAACAATTTCTGTGAAACCGCTTGCATGTTGTTTCGGAAAACTGTTTTATGATAAGGCCAAAAATTTGATATGCTTAAGTCTAAATATTATTTAATTTGAATAAAGAGAATGGACATTCCGAACCAAGAGAATAGACATTTGAAAAACAAACAGCATACGTTTTCGCCTTGAGAGCAGCATTTTATGTATGTGTGGACATGTGTTTTGTTTATCATTTTGGCATTATGGGCACAATTTTTTTCTTGGTTCGTTAAAAGAAATCAGTGGTCTTCATAAAAATAACAAAAAGGGCACTATACTCTTTTTAGAGTTGGGACAGTAAAATGAAATAAGGAGGAAATAGTGAAAAATTACGCAGTAAAATGTATAAAAACAAAGTTTAGTTCCTCTATATTAATAAGTAGTCCACGAGGAGTTGACGGACACCTTCAAATATAAAAGCGGGCATTAAGTTCGAGTTTTACAGCTAAAACAATTTAAAAAGTTTATTTTCTTTAAAATGAATTATTAAAGAAAAATAAAAGGCATTTTAGAGCGATGGTATTAAATGCTAGTAAAAAACTGTTCACGCCTAAATAAATTTATGTTTATATTATGAAATTATTTATGTATGTTTATACTCGACTCCACGTTGTTCTTTTGTTAGAGTTTTTGAATTCCTTCCAAATTTTAAAGTTTTGTACCAAAAACAGTTTTTTGTTACAAAATTGTTATTTTTGCAATAAAAAAATCAGCCAATTTCGTTTATATCAAGCACTGTTACTGACTATACATTTTTAATAACCCACATTTCGAAGTTTCATAATAAAAATTTAATATAGTATAAATATAAATGTGTAAATTAAAAAAAAAAAACAAAAAAAATGTTCGGTCGGACCAGGGATTGAACCCACGACCCTTTGCATGCAAGGCAGACATGCTAACCTCTGCTCCACGTGGCAAACACGTGTATGTTTCTGTTAAATAATGTTATGTTTGCATGGGCTCGTGGGCGCTGCAAACTATGCTATATAAATGTAACTTATAACGATAATTATCTGCTGGTGACCATAACAGCTACGTAGCCCAGTGGATAGTGTGTTGGCTTACAAACTGTATGGTTCTCGGTTCGATTCTCCGTGCAGGTGAAAGGTAAAATTTAAAAAATTTATAAAAGTGATTAATTTCTTCAACATTATTTGTATTACAGAAAAAGGTGCCAAGAACTAAAAATTTCGTGGAAGTGAAAATTACGATAATGTTAGGGAATGAGCACAATCGTCTTTGGGAAAAATTCTTCCAAGCATATAATATTTTTGGGCTCAAAATGCTTCCAAACATATCATATGTTCACATAAAACAAACATATTAATGTTTCGGCAGTATCCAATAATATATGTGCTTCCTGCAAAATATGTTTGGAACATATGTTAAAGAAGCGATTTTTTTTTGAGGGTGTAATAAAGAACTTCTCGAGAAGCAATTAGAATGTTATTCCTTGGTGTTGTATTACGATCATATCACACGCATTTGAATTTACCTTTCGACGCCTTATATTCAATGGCGTTTGTGGCTGAGTGTGCTAAGGCGTTCCGTTATGGTGCCAGCAAACCCAGGTTCAACCCCTGGTCGGAGCGAAAAAGTTTTTCCAATTGCAAAAATTAGATAATAGAAAAACAATAGTGTAATAACATAAAATATATGGTTGAAACAAAAGTGAAATTGGTTGAAAAACAAAAATTTTTTTTTTCGCTTTTTAAATTTCTTCATTCAAATTAACTTCCAGGGCACAACTTCTAAATTAATGCAAAGGATCCATAAAGGGAGTATTTCCGTCCTATGACAAGCCCGTGTAAAATTCATTGGAGTTGATCCAAGTTTGCACTACTTCCGGATCACAGATTGGGGATCCAAACTACTTTTTTGGAAGCTCTTTTTTGCTGGGTGCATTTTCCCTCACATCTTTCTCACTTCCACGAGGTTTTTTAGTTCTTAAATAGCACCTTTTTCTTTAATACAAACAATGTAACAGAAATTATTCGATTTTATAAATATTTTAAGTTTTACCTTTCGCCTGGAAGGATAATCGAACCGCGGACCATGCAATTTGTAAGCCAACACACTATCTACTGAGCTATGTAGCTGTTATATTTATATAGCATATCTTGCGGCGCCCACGAGCCGATTAAACAAACTTTATTTAACAGAAACATACATTTAGTTGGGCACCGTGGAGCAGTGGTTGCTACGTCTGCCTTGCATGCCAAGGGTAGTGGGTTCGATCCCTGCTTCGACCGAACACAAAAAGTTTTTTTTTGTTTTTGTTTTGTTGTTTACATATATTCCAGATATGTTCTGAAGATTCGGAAAAGATATTCAACATTACATACTACTATATTAATTTTTTTCTATGAAACTGTAAAATGTGTCTTATTAAAGACTTAAAGTCAGAAAAGAATGATTGATATAAACGAAATGGACTATGCTGTTGGTTCAAGAATAATTTTTTTTATTGAAAAAATGAAAATTTTGTAAAAAACAAATTTTTTTGGTGATAAAAGTTTAAAAATTTCGAAGCAATTCAAAAAACTCTAACAAAAGAAAAACGTTTTCGGTACACGTTTTCCAAACGTTTTTTTCCTTTGCGTGTAGTTGTAGAACATACATTTGCTTTACCACGCAGCAGGGCCTGCGCTGAGAGATTAATAATCTAACTAATAGTGTAAAATTTCAAACATATGATAAAAGACTATCAAAACGTAATTTGTTTGATACCGTCCTAAAAGGAAGGGTTCCGAATTCAGAATTAACTGATAAATACTGAAAAAAAAAATTCATGCCTTCGTGGTCATATATATGGGAACTATATTTAAATCTGAACCAATTTCAATCAAGTTTAGCGCACTTCACGACACTATTAATTGTATTTTTGTACAAAATTTGATACAAGTAAAGGTGAAACTCTGACTTCAGACCCAAAACTCATATTTGTGCCAAATTTGAAGTCGATTGGAGTCAAAACGGTCGATTGATTACAAAGATGTAGATGACAGACGGATAATGCTAGATCGACTGAGCAACATTACCAAATCCACGATGTATCGATCTCGTCTCTTTCTAGGTGTTGCAAAATAACTCACTTATAATAAAGCCAAACATAGTTCGTTCGGGACAAACGTAGCAACGGGTACCATAAATAACAATTTATTTGCCTTTAGGCCAAATTTAGCACACTTAGCACAAATTGTACTCCTTGTGCAAAATTTTAAGAAAATCAAAGTGAAACTCTGTCTTCTGGGGCCATATTAGATACACGCACAGAAAAACATTTAGAAAATGTAACTGTCGCGAAAAAACATGTATTTTGTTTTTGTGAAAAGAAATGTCTAGCCGAGCAATTTATGATGACAATAAGCATTTAAATGGTTCTCAAATGCCACCATAGAACATTATTATTCAAATGATAGAATTCGAGACAATAAATGGTCGGGAAAATCATGTACCTGACCATTAATTTTTTTTCTTTTTTTGACGTGAAAACAGTTTTTTATAGGTTCTGTTTAGATATGTCTAGAACCATTATATGGTCATATAGATCATGTTCAATTTTTTCGTGGCCATTCGAACATGTCACACGATTTTCATTTTGTGCCTCAGTCGCAGCGGTGCCAACTCTGACGATTTTTCGTCATTTTGACGATTTTTGATGGTAAATTTGGAATCCCTTTGAAACTTCGGAATCCCTTTGAAACTTAAACATTGCAAGGTATTCATTTGTCTAAAAACTATTTAAAGCTAAATATTTCTGATTGCTATGAAGCCAGTTTAGTTAAAGTCACTTTATTTATTTATTCATTACCGATAATAGTAATAATAATAAAAATTATACATGAGCAAGTAATAAGGATTTAAAATCGCTTGGAGAATAGGACATTTATCTGTCTAAACAATGTAGTACATGTGGTCGCAATCAGAAATATTAATTTAAATAAATTAAACATTTATTTCAATTAATCGTCGTTTAAAAAACTGGAAACTATATGACTTAATTAGAGATTTAAACGGCATTATTCATGTAACTAAAATGAATTAAACTTTTTTTATAACAGCTTTATTGTGTATACAATATATGTATGCCTCAGATGTTTGAATAAAACTTTTATTTTGTTTCTAAATCTTTGTTCAGCTGTTTTATAGGTGACGATTTTTTGACGAATTCTTTGCGATGAATTGACGATTTTGACGAAAAATATTTTTAAAATTGACGATTTTCAGCCAAAAAATAGTTGGCACTACTGCTCAGTCGAGTGTTGATTGTTGTTTAGAATGGACGGATAATACGGAATTACTGTGCTTAATGTTAATTTATTTATTCATAAGTGGCACGCAGTTTTATGTGAACATAAAAGAAGAGAAGTATAATTAAAAAATGTGTTTATTGTTTTGTTAGAGATTTTTTCAACACAGAAAAAACTTTTACGAAAAATTTTCCAATGAAAATCTTAATTGAGTTTTAAAAAATATTCAATTAAAAATTTAATTGAATCAACAAATTTTTTAATTGGAATAAAAATCAATCACACATATTAATAGTATCAATTAATTTTTTAATTGGATGAGTTAATTTTTTAATTGGCTGTCAATTAATTTTTTAATTGATACTATCATTTCTGTGATTGAAGACATTTCAATAAAAAAATTAATTGGATCAATTAATTTCGTGATTGAACCAGAAAAAAAATTTTTGTGTGTATATTGGATCTTTGTTTTGTTTTTAGTTACTGTGTTTGTACATTTGATGGGCATGACGTACGATTACTTATTGTTAAAATTTATCCAAAATAGAGTGTATAAAAATACGCGATGTTTGCTTGCATGACATTATAACTACAAATATACGAGGAATTAGTTAATAAACAAATAAAAAATGAACAAAGTTACTTTTGTGTTTTCTTTTTTCAAGTAGCGTCCTTTTTTGCCGACGAAAAAAGTTTTTTCATAAAGATCGTAACATTTTAGGTTGTGACCATGTTCTTTTAACTGGGAGAATAACATTTTTGACGAATGCCATAACATTTTAGATCAATATAATAACATTTTAGGACAATTATATTTTACTTAGATCTATGTTCACTGAGCCAACATGTTTACATGTGAAAATGTTACATGGTCGCCGCAAAAATTGCTCCTATTATATTATTTTGCTCTTGAAATAGGATCGTGACATTCATGTTTCTTCTCTGCGTGTACACCCTCAAAAAAAATCGCTTCTGTAACATATACTCCCAAACATATTTTGCTTCAAGCATATACATTTTTGGGTATTGCCCAAACATTTATATGTTTGATTTCTTCCAATATATAATATGTTTGAAAGCATATTGGTCTAAACACTATAATATGTTTGGGTAGTCTAAGCTCCAAACATTTTGTATTTTTCCATCCAAATTCAATAATGTTATTATGTGAACATATAATATGTTTGGAGGCATTTTGGACCCAAAAATATTATATGCTGAGAAGAATTTTCTCCCAAAGAATATTGTGCTCAAAATTTTTTTTCTGCCTAATTGTATATTGTCTCACATTTTTTTCACTTCCATGAGTTTTTTTAGTTCTTAGCACCTTTTTCTGTAATACAAACATTGTAGAAGAAATTATTAAATTTTATAATTTTTTTTTTCAATTTTACCTTTTGCCGGACGGGGATTCGAACAACGGACCACACAGTTTGTAAGCCAGCACACTAACCACTGGCCTACGTAGCTGTTATGGTCATCAAGAGATAATTATCGTTATAAGTTATATTTATATAGCATAGCTTGCGGCGCCCACGAGCCGATGCAAACATAACATTGTTTAACAACATAACATTGTTAAACATACATTTGTTGGCAGCGTGGAGCAGTGGTTGGTCGTCCGCCTTGCGTGACAGGGGACCTGGGTTCGATCCCTGCTTCGACCAACACCATTTTTTTTTTTTTTTTTTAATATATTTTTTAACATATATTCCAGATACGTTCGGAAGTTCCCGAAAAGGTGTTCAGCATTACATACTATTATATTAAATTTTTACTACGAAATTGTAAAGTGTGTTTTATAAAAGACTTAAAGTCAGAAAAGAAATGTGCTTGATATAAACGAAATGGACTGAGTTCAAATCAAATATTATTTTTTTATTGCAACAATAAAAATTGTATAACAAATAAAGGTTTTTGTATACAAGTTTAAAATTTTCGAAGAAATTCAAAAACTCTTACAAAAGAAGAACGTGAAGTCGAGTAATTTTAAAACAGCACATAAATTTATTTTGGTGTGAACAATTGTTTGCTAGCATGTAACACCATTAATTTAGAAATACAAATAAATATGAATTTTTATTAACGAATAATTTTGTACTTAATTTAATTCTTAAGGCCGGTATAAATTGGCATTATCACGTTAAAATGGCCATGTTTACCCTTTTACTTTTCTTTAATAATTTCTTTTAAAGAAAATAAACTTATTCAATTGTTGCTTTGGATCTTTCCCCACCATGTTATAATACAATTTACCGGAAAAAGTTGTAATGTTATTCTGGTTTTGCCGCTAAAATGAGAAATAATTTTAGCGGCAAAACTCGAACTCAATGCCCACTTTTATTTTCGAAAAAATCCGCCAACTCCTCTTGGACTACTCATTAATACAGAGGAACTAATCTTTGTTTCTATAGATCTTCAAAGGTCGATACTTTCAATGAAGTCGTGTTGTCGTTATAATTAAGTGATTTGACTTAAAAATGGGTATCATAACATGAAAGAACAAATTTTGGACTAAGGTCAACTTGACTTTAATAATTCAGAAAAATTCTTTAAAATTAATGAAATTGTCTTTAAATTTGTTGCATTTTTGCATCTTGACTACAAGGCAAAAATCATTCAAAAATAGGATATGTTTTTCAATACTTTATTTTAAAGACATTTTTTACTTGAAACATAGCATAATTTCTACTGGAAGTCTTGTTTTTAACGGACATTTTATAGCATATGAAAAAAAGCTGAAAAAGCGAAAAATTGAAATGTGCTTCGTAGAGTCAAGTACACAAAACCCCATTTAAAAGAGAATTGTGTCTTAAAAGCATCCTTGCTTGTATTCTCCGCTTCTTTGGTTCGGAATCAATATCAAAATTGTTAAAGTGGAGACACAATCTTTGGAACCGGACATGCTTTTTGTTCAGTGTATAGTGCCCTTTCGTTAGTTTTTATGAAGATCCCTTTAATTACCTTTGTTTGAATATTTTGACTTACTCGTCCCACGTTCCGATTTGTTTTGACGAAACAAAAAAATTGTGCTCGTAATGCGAAAATGATAAACAAAAATCATGCTCTGTTTTTCAAATATATTTTATCTGGGTTCCGAATGAATTTTCTCTCCGAATACTCATTTTAATATTTTACTTAAGCATATACAATTTTTGGCGAAGTCTTATATCACAACATATATATGTTTATTCATAATATGTAAATTTATACTTGTTTATATTCACACGTAGTATTTTTCCTATATTTAATGAAATTTTCTTTGTGGTATATACATTTGTAATGCGCCAATTGGTTACTTTCATTATTTTACTTCCAGCATACACTTTGTCTCTCTTTGTAAACACATATATGTTTATGGGCTATTTCTAAATTAATATATGTTTGAATCCAAGCATATTATATTTACAAACATTTTATGTCCCAAACATAATATGTTCTAACATATTAACATATATGTCCCAAACATATTATGCTAGTTTATGAACATTATATGTTTGCACTCAAAAATATTGTGTTTAAAAATTTGAGTTCCAAACATATAATGTTTATACCCAAAGCATGAAAAACAGTCTTTTTCGTCCGTGTAGACAAAGGAAAATTTCCTATATTCTAACAAGCGTATTTCCTTAAGTTTTGAAAGGATTGAATACTTCTTAGTACGAATGAACTAAAATATTTTTCTATGCCAAGTGTTATTCGTATGTATGATAAGCTTTCTATAATAAAGGAAGTCAGAATTATCATTTTATATGAAATTTTACTAAATGTGAGGAAACTTGGTTTTAGTTCGGTTTTTGTTTATTTTTACGAATGCTTTGTTATCAGTGAATAAATTTTTTTGTTCTGTAGTAAATTCTTATACTCAGCGAAGAAAACAGTATTAGTAAAATTCCATGCCCTATTCAAGTTAATGAACTATTCTTAACTGTTTTAGTTTAGGATTTTTTTACTGACACAAGTAATTTTATTATTTGGCACAAAAAATTAACTGAATGGAAATAAAATGGCTAAACTAAATTGATGAACATTTTTTCTTATAGTTTCGAAGACACTTTTTGCTGGGTGCAGGACATTAGGCGGTTTAAATTTAAAGTCTACGTATATAGAAGAATAGCAAAAAAATATGTATATGATAATATAATCCTTTATATATAGCACCCAACAAATTTGAAGAATTTTAAACAATATCGAAAATGTAGATCTACACTGAAAAAAAAGCATGCCCGGTTCCAAAGATTTTATCTTTACTTTAAAAATGTTTATATTGATTCCAAACCAAAGAAGCGGAGAATACAAGTAAGGATACTTTTAAGACACAATTCTCTTTTAAATTTTGGTTTGGTGTACTTGCTTACAGGAAGCAAGTTTTAACTTTTCGCTTTTTTAGCTTTTTTTCTTCATATGCTATCAAAGTCCTTTAAAAACGAGTTAACGACAACTTTATTTTCCAAATTCAGTCTCGACTTCCAGTAGAAATTTTGCTATGTTTCAAGTAAAAAACGTCTTTAAAATAAAGTGTTAAAAAACATGTCCTATATTTGAACGATTATTTGCTTTGTAGTCAAGATGCAAAAAGACAACAAATTTAAAGACAATTTCATTAAATTTAAAGAATTTTTCTGAATTATTAAATTCAAGTTGACCTTAGCCCAAACATTTTTTCTTTCATGTTATGATAACCATTTTGAAGTGAAATCACTTAATTATAAGGACAATACGACTTCATTGAAAGGTTTATCGACTTTTGGACAAGGGAAAAAACTTTATATTAGAGGAATGCGTCTTCTATGCTAAGCAAAATTTGCATTCGTATTTTAAAGACATGAAATCTTTGACCTCACGACAATATTTTTTTCAGTGTACAAAGTGGTTAGTGCCAGTCTTTAGACTTTCCTTAGTTGTTTTCTGCTGCAAAAATTTTTAACTTTTTTATAGACTACGACTTGTTTCCTGGTGCAAAAGCCGAATTTAGTACACAGAAAAAAAGCATATATTTTTACAAAAAATTTCGCTTTACACAAGTGATTTCGGTATTGATTCCGAGCCAAAGAAGCGGGAAATTAATGTAAGAACATATTTAACACACAATTCTCTTTGAAATTTGAGTTTTGTTTACTTAGGTTAGGTTA
Source organism: Haematobia irritans (assembly GCF_050003625.1). NCBI lineage: Eukaryota > Metazoa > Arthropoda > Insecta > Diptera > Muscidae > Haematobia > Haematobia irritans. The sequence goes on along the minus strand of NC_134400.1, from coordinate 78,235,443 downwards.
GGTTATCAAAGTCTACACTCAAAAAAAAGTGAACTCTCTATTTCACTAAAGCCAATTTAACTTTATCTTAGTTCATGGAATTATTATGTTTGGAGAAAGTTGCCTTTACTTTAATAATTTTTTGTTTACGTTAGTTAAATTAACTAAAACCGAGGACAAAAATATATTCAAATGAAGCATAAAGATTAACTAAATTCGTGTATTCCACAAAATAGTTCAGAATTTCTTTAAATTTGTAAATTTTACCAAAAGGGTGTCCATCATGAACTTCGTATACCACTAAAGACATTCTTGCAATTTTGAACTCCAAGTTTTTCCTTCAAACTACAAAATTTTCTTTAACAAGTGAAAAAACTTAGTTATGTCTAATAAATTTTCTTGAATTTGTCGAAAAATATTTACTTATTTTTATGACATCGGCGTGATGCCAACGTTTGTAATACTGTTTAGTTAAAATTTTCTACAAATATTCAAAATTTTCTAAAATTAACCGAAAGTTTTCTTCCTGGTGGGTTCACTGTTTTTATACCCTCCACCATAGGATGGGGGTATATTAACTTTGTCATTCCGTTTGTAACACATCGAAATATTGCTCTAAGACCCCATAAAGTATATATATTCTGGGTCGTGGTGAAATTCTGAGTCGATCTAAGCATGTCCGTCCGTCCGTCCGTCTGTCCGTCTGTCCGTCCGTCCGTCTGTCCGTCTGTCCGACTGTCCGTCCGTCTGTGGAAATCACGCTAACTTCCGAACGAAATAAGCTATCGACTTGAAACTTGGCACAAGTAGTTGTTATTGATGTAGGTCGAATGGTATTGAAAATGGGCCATATCGGACCACGTTTACGTATAGCCCCCATATAAACCGATCCCCAAATTTGGCTTGGGGAGCCTCCCGGAGCAGCAAAATTCATCCGATCCGGTTGAAATTTGGTAAGTGGTCTTAGCATACGGTCTCTAACAACCATGCAAAAATTGGTCCATATCGGTCCATAATTATATATAGCCCCCATATAAACCGATCCCCAGATTTGACCTCCGGAGCCTCTTGGAGGGGCAAAATTCATCCGATCCGATTGAAATTTGGTACCTGATGTTAGTATATGGTCTCTAACAACCATGCAAAAATTGGTCCATATCGGTCCATAATTATATATAGCCCCCATATAAACCGATCCCCAGATTTGACCTCCGGAGACTTTAGGAGGGGCAAAATTCATCCGATCCGGTTGAAATTTGGTAAGTGGTCTTAGCATACGGTCTCTAACAACCATGCAAAAATTGGTCCATATCGGTCCATAATTATATATAGCTCCCATTTAAACCGATCCCCAGATTTGACCACCGAAGCCTCTTGTAGGAGCAAAATTCATCCGATCCAGTTGAAATTTGGTACATGGTGTTAGTATATGGTCTCTAACAACCATGCAAAAATTGGTCCATATCGGTCCATAATTATATATAGTTCCCATATAAAACGTCCCCATATCGGTCTTTAGTTATATATAGCCGATGACTTATTAAACAAAAATTGGTCCATATCGCCAAAAAAAATCTACCAAAACTTTATTTCCATAGAAAATTTTGTCAAATTTTATTACTATAGAAAGTTTTGTCAAAATTTCATTTCTATAGAAAGTTTTGTCAAAAGTTTATTTCTATACAAATGTTTGTCAAAATTTTATTTCCATAGAAAATTTTGTCAAAATTTTATTTCTATAGAAAATTTTGTAATCTACCAAAACTTTATTTCCATAGAAAATTTTGTCAAATTTTATTACTATAGAAAGTTTTGTTAAAATTTCATTTCTATAGAAAGTTTTGTCAAAAGTTTATTTCTATAGAAATGTTTGTCAAAATTTTATTTCTATAGAAAATTTTGTAAATAATTTATTTCTATAGAAAATTTTGTAAATAATTTATTTCTGTAGAAAATTTTGTCAACATTTTATTTCTATACAAAATTTTGTCAAAATTTTATTTCTATACAAAATTTTGTCAACATTTTATTTCTATAGAAATTTTTGTCAAAATTGTATTGCTATAGAAAATTTTGTCAACATTTTACTTCCATAGAAAATTTTGTCAACATTTTATTTCTATAGAAAATTTTGTCAAGTTTTTATTTCTATAGAAAATTTTGTCAAATTTTTATTTCTATAGAAAATTTTGTCAAAATTTTATTTCTATAGAAAATTTTGTCAAGGTTTCATTTCTATAGAAAATTTTGTCAAAATTTTATTTCTATAGAAAATTTTGTCAAACTAGATTATATACGTATTTAATCGGCTTTTTTTGTTTAATATATACCCCGTATGGGCTAACTTACAATTTAGAAGACAGTGTTAAAAAGTTTTACGATACCTTGCCATCGGCAAGTGTTATCGCAACCCAAGTAATTCGATTGTGGATGACAGCCTTTAGTAGAAGTTCCTACGCAATCCATGGTGGAGGGTACATAAGATTCGTCCTGGCCGAACTTACGGCCGTATATACTTGTTTCAGTGTATCAAAGTTCATAAAAACGTGTTAACGAATACTCAATTTCTAAATTCAGACTCGACTACAATTAAAAATTATGGTATATTTAAAGTAAAACGCGCCTTTAAAATAAAGTGTTAAAAACTATCTCCTATTTTTAAACGCTTTCTTTTTGCTTTGTAGCTAAGATGCAAAAAGTCAAAAAATTAAAAGACGATTTCATTCATTTTGAAATTTTTTCCGATAGTATTAAATCCAAGTTGACCTTAGTAAAACGAAAATTTCTTTAATGTTAGGATACACAATTTTAAGTCGAATCACTTAGCTATAAGCATAAAACGACTTCATTGAAAAGTTTATCGACGATTGGACAAGGGAAATGAATTATATCAGAGAAACGCTTCTGTAACATACACCCCAAACACATTCTGCTTGAAGCATATATATTTTCAGGATTGGTCCAAGCAAAATATGGTTTGTATTGTTCAAACATGTTATGTTTCACCTTAAGGTTAGCTTTTCGAGTTGAAAATTTGCGGTTACTTTATTAAAACAGTTCAATAAAAGCAGAAAAATTAACTCAATTGATGCGCAATTTCTTGTTCCTCTAACTTTCGGCAAGACATTATGGGAATATGTTTGTTTTCATTTATAATTTTCATTATTTTAGGAAAAGTAATCGCGAAAATAAAATGATTTTCAACTCGAAAACCGAACATAGTACTCACCTTTATTCATACACTGTTAGAAAAAAATTTAATGGAATTTTTTTGTGTATATATATTTTTAAGGCGCCTATTCTTTTACTTGCAACATACTCTCTAGGTCTCTCTTTCTAAACACATTTATGTTTATCAGCTATTTCTAAATTAATATATGTTTGCATCCAAACATATTATATTTACAAAACATTTATATCCCAACCATATTATGTTCTAGCGAATTAACATATATGTCCCAAACATGTTTAGTTAGTTTATGAACAATATATGCTTGCACTTAAAAATATTGTTTTAAAAAAATTTGAGTTCCAAACATATAATTTTTACACCCAAACATATGAAAAACAGTCTTTTGTCGTCCGTGTATGCTAAGAAAAAATCGCATTCGTACTTAAAGGACATAAAATCTTTGGTTTCACGACAATATGTTTTTCAGTGTACGTTGTTAAACTAATGCTAATACTAACTTACGAGGGCGGTTCGAAAACTTCTTAGCCTATCAATAAAAGAGAATAGTTAGTTTTTCAAAAATATTTTTATTTTTCAATATAATCTCCTGAAACTTCAATACACTTAGTCCAACGCTTTTCTAGCTATTCTATCCCTTGATTAAAATAGTTTTCCTCAAGGTCTTCAAAATAGTGGTTTACAACTGTAATTGCATCTTCATTTGAGGTAAAGCGCTTGCCAGCAAGGAATTTTTTTAGATTTGGGAACAAGTAAAAGTCACTGGGAGCTAAATCAGGAGAATAAGGTGGGTGGTCAAGAAACTCGTACTTTAATTCGTTGATTTTAGCCATTGTTAAAACACTCTTGTGCGCTGGTGCGTTGTCTTGATGAAAAATTATTTTTTGTGTTGTAAGCCAGGTCGTTTTTCTCGAATTTGTACATTTAATTCAATTTAATAATCGTACGTTTATGTCAAAAACAGATTTGGTTTCAATTAATGTTTAAATAAATTTTCCCCAGACCAATGAAATTTTCTTTATTTCAAGTATGTCTCATAAATTTTATGAACTAAATGTGGGTATACATTTAAATGACCGTACTAAAGTAGAAGAAGCAGTTCGTACACGGACGAAAAAGGCTGTTTTTCATATGTTTGGGTGTAAAAATTATATGTTTGGAACTCAAAATTTTTAACACAATATTTTTAAGTGCAAGCATATAATGTTCATAAACTAGCATAACATGCTTAGGACATATATGTTAATATGTTAGAACATTTTATGTTTGGGACATAAAATGTTTGTAAATAAATATAATATGCTTAGTTGCAAACATATATTAATTTAGAAATAGCCGATAAACATATATGTGTTTAGAAAGAGAGACCTAGAGAGTATGCTGAAAGTAAAATAATGGAAGTACCCAATTGGCGCCTTAAAAATATATCCACACAAAGAAAATTTCATAAAAATTTTTTTCTACCAGTGTATTCCCTAAGGTGAAACATAATATGTTTGAGCAATACAAACAATATTTTGTTTGGACCAATCCTGAAAATATATATGCTTGAAGCGAAATGTGTTTGGGGTATATGTTACAGAAGCGATTTTTTTTTAGGGTGTACACTTCGCAAAACTAGTGAGAGCGAACTGCGCCGTAGTTAATATGGTAATCATTTGTTTCATTGATGTTTTTCTTTTGCCTTTATGAGAAGAAAGAGTTTCGTTAATGGCAATTAAAAATTCAAAACACTCAATAAATTCTCGTTATTTTAACAACGCATTACGGAAACTTAGAAAATGGAATTTAGTTAAATTTTCGCACTAAGTATACCGAAAGAATTCTCTTAGTAAAACGAACGAAAATTTTTGTTCAAAGAAAAAAAATGTGTCATTGTTTTACAACCAAACAAATGTTTATTAAATAATGAAATGTTTCTTTCTTTTAAAGAAATTTGTTTTTCATAGTTGTATGGAAAAGTTGCGTATTTTTATGAAAAAGTTTGGTACTTTTCATGAAAATGTTTTGTAATATTTGTTAAAAAGTTTCCTACTTTCGAACGTGCAATTGGTAACAATTTTCAAAACTTCCATCACTACTGTAAACCATAAGTTTTTTCATATTTTCAGTTGAAGAATAGTTAATGAAAAATGTTTGGTAAAATTAATGAAAAGAATTCTTGTGGTGTACAAACCTTAAAACGAAATGCTGTATATGCCATGTTGAAACAACCAAGCTGCGGTCAGGTGAGAAATTCTGATCACCTTTCACGAAATTCGGACCACTGTGCATTGTAGCAAAACCTACCCCCATTGCACAATGTCCACCACGCATTCAAATTGACCAAACTGCTGTATTGCCATTCTACGACGAGAAAGAGTCAATGTGAGAAATATGAAAATGGCCGCAAGATCTCCGCAATTATGATTAATAATCGCTGGCAGCAGCTACACGGCCAATGTCCACATTTAAGCGGCATTGTTAGCTAAGTAAGTGGCCATGGTTTACTTACTTACCCAATGATTAATGGATACTGGAACAACACCACCTACAAATGTGTCGGTTATTCTCACACGTCCTTACCACAGTGTATGCAATATGGAACGATGGAATGATTTGCATTATGAAATGATTAAAATTTCTCTGTGAGAAGATAAAACACACAGTCAGCTTTCATGTCCAGCTAATAGAGAGTGAGCAGGTGCAATGTGTTCATCGATGCCACTGTCCATCCATCCATCCATCCATCCATCAGTTGCACCCTTTCTTATTAAGATTTAAATTAATTCACAAAACGATGTCAGAAGAAAAACACAATCGCCCAACTTCTAAATGCCAATGCACTCATATCGCTCTGGTGGCTGATAACGAAACATCCAAAATACATTCCAGGGAATGGTTGTACTCTGCTACAAAAAGTATGCTCTCTATCTGGCGCTGAATTTTTATTTCCAGGGCAGGCTGCAAGCGCTATGTTTGAAAATTCAGCCCATACCAGGTCACTGTCATGGTTCACTGCATCGTATTTTTGGTACATATTTCACATTCCATACCCCTTCATCAATTCATCAAAAATGCATTTTTGATTGGCAGGACAGAGGCGATCCCCAGTACCACAACTGGATAGGGGATGGTGTTGGAGTAAGCTCAAGAATTAGAGTAACACCAAGCAACGGTGTTTGCTCTAACCAAATTGTTCTAATGGCCAGTGGATTCAATACCAGCTACGAGCGGAAGTCTGCTATGTAAGTTGCAGCCACTTATGATTCTCCAACCTTGACAGGTGACTGTTGATGGACAGATGAATGTTTTTGTGCTAGAAGCGTTTGACCCGTACTAGGGAGCATTCAAAGTTGAAAAACTATTAACCAATGTACAGGGCAGGTTCGATCAGCAGCTATTGATCGCGTGCCACAAATATCTCTGAGCCAACCAACGCCCATACATCGAGTCTTGGCATCGGATATTCGAAAACAAATTATTCAAATTGCCCATCTTTCTTTAACTTCTGAATGCACTAAGCAATATGACATGTGTATGAGCAACGGCGGCTACTATCCTTTGCTCCTGCAGCCACTAATACCTCACGGATTGGGTGATTGTGGTCTGTGATGCCCCTTGAAATCCCAACTACATTCCCATCACCTGTTTGATGAATCTTTTGTGTTGTTGTCTTACATATGCCACAACAGGTAGGAGGACTATGTGGCTGTGCGCTATGCGTGATCAATACATTTGCTTCCTGATTGCATCGTGTGAAGAAATGCTACTCCAGTTGTGTGTTCTTTGGGTCTTCTTATGCCCTATGGTGTAACAAAATTACAGGTTGGTGATATTGTTGTGCGTATATGCCATGTACACTAGCTTCCTGTGTAACTTTTGTAAATTATTGTGGGTTGGTATTGGAGCGATTTAATTTCAATCGAGGAATGTGACATCGCACACACCCTCAAAAAAATCGCTTCTGTAACATATACCCCAAACACATTTTGTTTCAAGCATATATATTTTCAGGATTGGTCCAAACAAAATATTGTTTATATTATTCAAGCATATTATGTTTCACCTTAGGGCATACACTGGTAGAAAAAAAAATTAATGAAATTTTCTTTGTGTGGATATATTTTTAAGGCGCCAATTGGTTACTTCCATTATTTTACTTGCAGCATATTCTCTAGGTCTCTCTTTCTAAACACACATACATATGTTTATAGGCTATTTCTAAATTAATATATATTTGCATCTAAGCATATTATATTTACAAAAATTTTATGTCCCAAACATAATATGTTCTAACATATTAACATATATGTTCCAAGCATGTTATGCTAGTTTATGATCATTATATGCTTGCACTTAAAAATATTGTGTTAAAAATTTGAGTTCCAAACATATAATTTTTACACCCAAACATAGGAAATACAGTCTTTTTCTTCCGTGCAGTGTGTAATTCATGTCCTGTGCATAGAAAACAAAGTGAACTGTTTTGTCCTTGACTTGAATTTTAAAAATAAAATATTTTACTAATTGCAACATGATACAAATAAATTTACAAGTTTAGTCAAATTGAAGAAAATTTATTAAAAATATTATTTTTTTCTGTTGTTTAAACCATTACCGCTCTCTGCCCCCATATGAGGACATCTGTTTAAAGCCAAACAACTATGAGCTACCCGTTATTTTTGTAATTATAAATACTCTTATGATAGCTTTATACTGCAACTGATCTACACACTCAAAAAAAAAGTGAACTCTCTATTCCACTAAAGCCATTTTAAATTTATTTTAGTTCATGAAATTAATATGTATGGAGAAAATTTCTCACAAAATAGTTCATTATTTCTTTAAGTTTGTAAAATTTACTGCAAATGCGTCCATCTTGAACTTCGTATGGCACTACTCCAAGTTTTTCCCTCAAACTACAAAATTTTATTTAACAAGTGTAAAATATTAATAACTAGCGTAACCCGGCCCGCTTCGCTGCGCCTTCCGAAGCGTATTTGTAGGAACATTTTGCGTTAACTTAGTCAACCATATCCTTCGTGCTGAAAACAAATTCGAAAAGATTTGAATTCTTTCAAACAAATCGGACTACTCGCTTCTTCGTTTATAGGTACAAATACGTCGAATATGCATATGTAAAACGGTTCGTCTTAAAAAATGTCGGGGAGAGGGTGTACTCTTTCCTCCAATTTTTTTAAATAATGTTCTGTATTCAAGCAGTTGGACAATATTCTATATTTCTTGTGAATTTTAAGTGTGGTTTGTCAAGGAAAGGTATCCTTCCCCTCAACATATTTGAAAATTAAGCACTATACTCGTATTATAATAACATACAAAGAATTACTGTTTCCCATCCAATAAATCGGAAAAAGCAAAAGTAGTAAAAAATTTTACCACATTAACATTTGCTAAAATGTTGGAAAATAATGCACCCTCTACGTTGGCTGCCAATTTCATGTAAATTTAAGTTCTTTACTAAAAAGAAGTCTGGCAGAAGCCTGTGCAAAAATCATAAAATTATGTACCGAGTTCCCATTTACGGACAAACCTCAACTTTCAATTTAGGAAAAAAAAAAAACAAACACGGACAAAAGGGAACCCTCTCCCCACCTTCGCTCCACCCCAACCTGATATCGAACTATCACGTACCCTATATTAATTTCACAAATACTCAATGGTCCCTATAAATTCTATCGAAGTAAATCGACAAAGTTTATTTCAATTTTCCCCTTCCCCAACCAGATATCGAAAAATCATATACTAATTTAAAAATCATGTATAAATTTAATCACCTCCTCCCACTTTCCCTGTAAATTTCAAGTTGATCGGAGATGTTTACATTTTGCTCTATTGTTTTAAAGGGACGTCACTTTCCCCGATACAATATCGACAAACACCGTAGTGAATAGCACCCCTAACCTTCCCTGAAAATTCTTGAAACTTTCCTTCAAGTGTGGGGCAAGGAAGGATGCCTCTTCGTTCATAACCTTCCCCCACTGCCTTTGTAAATTTCAAGAAAACTTAAGAATTCTTGTTTTTTTCAGTTTTAGAGGAGGACCTCCTCCCCGACCAAATATCGAAAAGTGATGTAGCCTATCTTATGTAAAAGTCCCAGAAAATGTCAAGCAAATTATAAGCCTAAAGAGGCGGCCTCTCTTCCGTCCAAATATCACAAAATCAGGTATCAACTATGAATATCGTAACCTCACCCCAGTCCTCCGTAAATTTCAAGTAACTCGGTAAAGTTTAATTGTTTCTCTGTATGTAAAGGGTGATTCTTTTGAGGTTAGGATTTTCATGCATTAGTATTTGACAGATCACGTGGGATTTCAGACATGGTGTCAAAGAGAAAGATGCTCAGTATGCTTTGACATTTCATCATGAATAGACTTACGATCTGCCACAACGTCGAATTTTCAGTGAATGGGCCCTAGAAAAGTTGGCAGAAAATCCGCTTTTTTATCGACAAATTTTGTTCAGCGATGAGGCTCATTTCTGGTTGAATGGCTACGTAAATAAGCAAAATTGCCGCATTTGGAGTGAAGAGCAACCAGAAGCCGTTCAAGAACTGCCCATGCATCCCGAAAAATGCACTGTTTGGTGTGGTTTGTACGCTGGTGGAATCATTGGACCGTATTTTTTCAAAGATGCTGTTGGACGCAACGTTACGGTGAATGGCGATCGCTATCGTTCGATGCTAACAAACTTTTTGTTGCCAAAAATGGAAGAACTGAACTTGGTTGACATGTGGTTTCAACAAGATGGCGCTACATGCCACACAGCTCGCGATTCTATGGCCATTTTGAGGGAAAACTTCGGAGAACAATTCATCTCAAGAAATGGACCGGTAAGTTGGCCACCAAGATCATGCGATTTGACGCCTTTAGACTATTTTTTGTGGGGCTACGTCAAGTCTAAAGTCTACAGAAATAAGCCAGCAACTATTCCAGCTTTGGAAGACAACATTTCCGAAGAAATTCGGGCTATTCCGGCCGAAATGCTCGAAAAAGTTGCCCAAAATTGGACTTTCCGAATGGACCACCTAAGACGCAGCCGCGGTCAACATTTAAATGAAATTATCTTCAAAAAGTAAATGTCATGGACCAATCTAACGTTTCAAATAAAGAACCGATGAGATTTTGCAAATTTTATGCGTTTTTTTTTTTTTAAAGTTATCAAGCTCTTAACAAACCACCCTTTACTTAAGAGAAGCGGTTGTCTCCCTATGTCCTTTTATTTTTATTAAAAAAATCAGGAACCTTATAACCTCACCTATTTTTTCCGTAAACTTTCAGTCGGGGGAGTTTAGTTTTGTTTTCAGTGTACTTTGAAAAAAATTCCGACCAAATATCGAAAAATAATGTAGCGGATTTTTGTCTAGATGCCAACCCCGCATAATTCTGTTCCAAGTTTCAAAAAGTAGGGCAAGGGGGGAGGTCCCCCTCCCCATCCACATATGAAATCATCGGGTACCCAATATTAATTCCATAACCTCACCACATGTTCTCTGTAAATCTCAGATAATTTAGAGAATTTTAGTTTTTTCACTGTACTTAAAAAAAAAGTCGAACAAAGGGGAGGCCCCCCTCCGCCACCAAATATCGAAATAAAAAGTATCGGATCTTTGTCTAGATGCCACCCCAATATTCAATGAAAATTTCAAGCAAATCGGTCAACTTTGGTCCAATTTTCAAAAAGTCCGACGAAGGGGAGGTCCCCCTCCGTGACCAGGTGTCAAAAAATGAGGTACCCTATTTTCACCATATGAACGCCCCCTACGATCTCTGAAAGTTTCAAGTAAATCGGTTCAGCCGGAGCCTACTCGGAACATACAAACAAACAAACAAATAAACAAACATTGATTGAAGTTTATATATATAGATGTGTAATAAATTTTCTTGAATTTTTCGAAAAATATTTACTTATTTTTGTGATATCGGCGCAGCGTTGCCAATTTAGCTATTTTCCCACTAGATTTGGCTTTTAGTTTTTTTTCTATTTTTTTTCATGACCTATTTAGTTTTTTTTTTTGCTTTTTTATTTTCGACATGTTTCTAATGAAATATGGATAAATCGGCGTTTTTATCTATGCCTTGCTGTCAGAATAAGGGTCTCCACATAATTCAAAGCTCAATTGAAACATTAATAACGATTCCAGCCACTATGCGGGCATTTTTGCATCAAATACACCTTGTTGTAAAGTTTTTTCATAAAAGTTATCGTAAACGTTAAATCTAATGTATTACATGTTAGCCTGATACCGAAACAGGCAATTGACGTCCAAATGCATTATATCTAATTATACAATTATTTTTCGAGCTTTATGGACAGATATAGATTAAGGAACATGGTTAATAGAGCCATTGAAAAGAAACGCCAGATACCAATCTATACACGCCTGGACTGTACATGTTTCGGTTCGGGCGAATGAACCTTTCCACAGCCTTTAGTATAGATCTGGCTGGGAGAGATAACTCAATTTTGGGCCCTTTATGCTAACTCCTCATGGAGAAAACATTTGGGAAATTTCCTCTTACAAATTGAATCATCTTTTCTCCCACTGTACATCATCTTTTCATATAACTTACAAGTCCCTTAATCTTATTTTTATTTCGTTTTGTTACATAGTAATGCAACAACACGAAATTTATTTTTAGAAAGCTAATTTGTTAGAATTCACCTAAGTGGTGAAAAGTCGAACAATGCCTATTGTTTCTACAGTCACTATACTAACAGATCTATACTAAAGGCTGTGGAAAGGTTCATTCGCCCGAACCGAAACATGTACAGTCCAGGCGTGTATAGATTGGTATCTGGCGTTTTCTTTTCAATGGCTCTATTAACCATGTTCCTTAATCTATATCTGTCCATAAAGCTCGAAAAATAATTGTATAATTAGATATAATGCATTTGGACGTCAATTGCCTGTTTCGGTATCAGGCTAACATGTAATATAATAAGCAACGATGAGCCCGTCGTAAAACTAGGAAAAACACGACTAATGTACGCGTTAGAATTATTGTTGTTTCCTGGAAACCAGTTTCTGTTAATTGTCATATGTTGTAGTTGACTGTAGAAACAATAAGCATTGTTCGACTTTTCACCACTTAGGTGAATTCTAACAAATTAGCTTTCTAAAAATAAATTTCGTGTTGTTGCATTACTATGTAACAAAACGAAATAAAAATAAGATTAAGGGACTTGTAAGTTATATGAAAAGATGATGTACAGTGGGAGAAAAGATGATTCAATTTGTAAGAGGAAATTTCCCAAATGTTTTCTCCATGAGGAGTTAGCATAAAGGGCCCAAAATTGAGTTATCTCTCCCAGCCAGATCTATACTAAAGGCTGTGGAAAGGTTCATTCGCCCGAACCGAAACATGTACAGTCCAGGCGTGTATAGATTGGTATCTGGCGTTTTCTTTTCAATGGCTCTATTAACCATGTTCCTTAATCTATATCTGTCCATAAAGCTCGAAAAATAATTGTATAATTAGTTAAATCTAATGGTTTATACAGATACAGATTCCTTAGATAAACTGTCACAAAATTATTAGGAATATTAGCATTTGACTTGTTTATCCTTTTTATGCTATTATAATATTCTAAAGTTATTATGATATTACTAAATTAAAATAGTAGATATGAATTGCTTTGTCCACTGAAAAAATATTGTCGTGAGGCCAAAGATTTCATGTCCTTAAAATACAAAAGCGAATTTTGGTTATAATAGCATTTGTGAATTTCTCTTATATAAATTGTTTTCCTTGTCCAAAAGCCGATAAAGTCGTTTTGTCCTTCTAGTTAAGTGATTCAACTTAAAAATGGTTATCTTTACATGAAAGAAGGCTAGGGTCAATTCTAAAAAATTCTTAAAATTAATGAAATAGCCTTTAAAATTGCGGAGTTTTTGTATCTTGACCACAAACCAAAAATTTAAGATGTTTTTCAACACTTTATTTCATTTCATTCCTGAAGAAAAAGCTGACAAAACGAATAAATCAAAATTTGACTCGGAATCAATACCAAAACCATTAGTGTACAAAATCTTTGGAACCGGACATGCTTGTTTGCAGTGTATGTAAGAAATAATTAAGGAAATAAAGTTTTGAATGTGGTATTATTTTTTTAACATAAAAAATATACAATAAATAAAATCGTATTGATAGGATCAAAACATTATAAACGCGCGATAAAACAAATCTGTTATTGATTAATGGAAAGGATTTACATTTACGAAAATGGGACAACAATAGGTTTGCTTGGGTAATTTTCCAATAAAAGTTACTCAGTATAAACTTGCAAGACAGTATGAATGCACCCTCAAAAAAAATCGCTTTTCTAACATATGTTCCAAACATATTTTGCAGGAAGCACATATATTATTGGATATTGCCGAAACATTATTATGTTTGTTTTATGTGAACATATTATATGTTTGGAAGCATTTTGAGCCCAAAAATATTATATGCTTGGAAGAATTTTCTCCCCAAGAAGATTGTGCTCATTCCCTCACATAATTTTCACTTCCACGAAATTTTTAATTCTTGGCACCTTTTTCTGTAATATAAATAATGTTGAAGAAATTATTCAATTTTATAATTTTTTTAAATTTTACCTTTCGCCTGGACGGAGAATCGAACCGGGGACCATGCAATTTGTAAGCCAACACACTACCACTGGACTACGTAGCTGTTATAGTCACCAATAGACAATTATCGTTATAAGTTACATTTATATAGCATCCCAGCAAAAAAAAACGTCGCCAGAAAAGTAGTGAAAATTTTCTTTTTGGATTCGGAAGTGGTGCAAAATTGGCGCAGAAGCGATGATTTTAACATGGGCTTGTCATAAGATGGAAGTCCTCCATTTCAACTGCCGTTGCACTGAATTTGCATCACTTCCTAACGTGTGATGCGCATCCAGTGATTTGGATGTGAATAAAGAAATTATGTGATATTTTGACAAATAAATAATTTTTACAATTTTTGTATGATTTTTAACGCATTATAACGCTTGTCTAGAACGTTTGACATCAAATATTTTTAAAAATTCGCAATTTTTCTAGAAAGGATTTAGCATTTTTTTCGACAAAATTTAAATAATATGCACTATTTTATTAATTTTTAATCTGTTTCTAACCCATTTGAAACAATAAAATTTTAAATTTCCCATTAAAAATATGAAAAAATCGAGTTATAAAAAAGTGACTCAAATGAACTTCCTGTGCAGTTAAAATAAAGAACATCTTTGGGAGGACATTTTTGGAAGTGCTTTTAAAGTTGTGCCTTAAGAAGAACTTCCAAATTTTTTTGCTGGGATAGTTTGCAGCGCCCACCAGCCGATGCAAACATAACATTATTTAACATTATATTATTAGCATACGTTCCGATTTCTTTTAACGAACCAAGAAAAAAAAAATTGTGCCCATAATGCCAAAATGATAAACAAACCACATGTCCACACATACATAAAATGCTGCTCTCAGGACGAAAACACACGCTGTTTCTTTTTCAAATGTCCATTCTCTTGGTTCCGAATGTCTATTCTCTTTACTCCGAATACTCATCCTAATATTCAAATTAAATAATATTTAGACTTAAGCATATCAAATTTTTGGCCTTATATAACATTTTTCCGAAACAACATACAAGCGGTTTCACAGAAATTGCTCTCTTTTCATTCTCTCGATGTGTTATGTTGATATCTTTCGTCAACCCTCCCGGTTTCCATCTCTATTTCTTTCTCTATACTCTCTTTCTCTCTCTGTCGCTCTCTGAATAAAATATCACAACATATATATGTTTACTCGAAATTTGTAAATTTATATATGTTTACATTCACACATATTATTTTTATAAAACATTCATGCCCCAAACATAATATATTCTAACATATTAACATATGTGTCCCAAACATTAGTGTTAGTTTAGGAACATTACATGTTTGCACTTAAATATATTGTGTTTAAAAATTGTGCCCGAAACACATTTTGTTTATATCGGAACATATGAAAAACATATTTTTCCAACAGTGTGGGTTTTATTCTCTTGGGTAAAATTAGAAGTGTACACGTTCACGAATTTATCATTAATTCAGCGGCTTTAAACCAATTAAAACGAGATACTCGTATATAGATATTTTCTAATACATTTCTATGTGAAATTGTGCAATATATCGCACATTGGATTTGTTGATGATTAACCAGCTGATAATTGCAAGTTTTTTACTGGGAAATGTAAACGACGGACTTCCAGTAACAACATAGACCAAGGAAGGTATAGACAACGAAAGTGAATTCACAGCGCTGTAGTTTGTCTGCACACCGTAGATGGTTCTTTTTGCCTGCAATTGAGTGATTTCTAAATTTGGCTTTAATTTGTTTTCTTTCGTTTGTTTTTTTGATGAAACACCAAATATTGGAAAAACATGTACAATTCTATACATCCACATCTTTTTTGTAATGCAAATTGACTGATTTGTACGGTAATTCTCGTTTTCCAAAAAGAAATTGAGTCACTTGACTGCGCAATTGAGTGGAATGACTGCGCACTGCAAATAAACAACACCATGGTGAATTATCAAGGTATGTCTCTATTTTAATTGGTCTATGGTAACAATTTGTGATAGTAATCAAAATGTATCGAGTACGCAAACAGAAGTCGTATGTTACAGTCTCACAGAAGTAGAATTAAAATGAATGTCACTAAAATAATATGCACTTTAAGTGAAATAAAGCCTTTAAGTTTGTTAAATTTCAATCAAAAATGTGACTTTTGATACAAATCTTGTGGTTTTTGGTGAAACAATTCTGGCAACGCTGTATCGGCGTGATGTCAGCCTTTGTAATACTGTTTAGTTAAAATCTTCAAAAATTAATCTAAATTTTCTAAAAGCCACCACCACCATTTTTGTTCCTGGTGGGTTCACTGTTTTTGCAGTGCAAACAAAGACACTTGGTCGCATTTGATAAACAACCGAGGCAAATTAGGGGTCGAGATCTAGAGATTGGTACCAACATTTCAGCTGAGGATTTCAGAGCCTATTTTAACGACTTATTAAATAAGCCACAATTCGCAAATGAAGTTTCCTACGCTATATGCTATAGAGCTAATGCAGAGTTGGACAGAGAAATTGAGGTTTCTGAAATTCGAGAAGTCTTGCGCAAAACTAAGGAAAATAAAGGTCCTGGAATCGATAGGGTGCCGTACGAGTTTTTGAAATACGCGTCATATGAATTTCTTACAGAGTTGGCAAGACAATTTAATCGAATATATGAATCAGCACAATTGGATAAAATTATGGAAGAGTCCCAATTCACAAAAAGGGCGACTTAAATACACAAAATAGCTACAGAGGGATTTCGTTTATGAATAATAATTGGCTGAAGAAATGGGTAAACGATAACAACATATTAAATGAATTCCAAGCGGGATTCAGAACAGGATACTCGACTATAGACAACATTTACAATTTGGCCTCAATTGTGCATTACAAACTGGCAGAGAAAAAGAAAGTATATGGATTTTTTGTTGATTTCTCAGCCGCATTTGATATGATACCAAGGCAATTGCTAATCTATAAGTTACATGAAATTGGAATGTCAACTAAGATAGTTAATATCATTGAAAAACTTTATCGAACTACTAAATCCATGGTATGGACAGGAGACGAGGTTTCACAATACTTTTATACATACACAGGAGTACGACAAGGATGTTTATTGTCGCCATTATTGTTCACATTATACTTAAATGATCTTCATGATTGGTTAGAAGGAGGTCTGATGATAGATGATATAAATGTTCGAATTTTATTATACGCTGATGATATTGTCATACTAGCTGATCAAAGAGACGTGTTACAAATAATGATATCCAATCTAGAAAAATATTGTAAACAATGGAATAGGTGGTTAATTTAGATAAATCAATAATAATGGTTTTTCGAAATGGAGGTCGGTTGTCCTCCAACGAAAAATGGAACTATATGAATCGGGAAATTGAGATAGTTAATGAGTACTGCTACCTTGGCGTGTTACTAACACCAAAAATTACATTCACCAAGCACTTAGAACTTAGGAACCAAAAGGCTAAGATTTGTATAAACGCAACATGGAAGAATCTCATTGATAAACCACTTGTGTCGCTTATAGATAAATGGAAAAATTTCCAAAGCGTATGCAGAACTACACAATCATATGGTGCTCAAGTATGGGGATTTGGTTGGTTCGAAGAAGTAGACAAGCTACAAAGATACTTTCTAAAAACAAATATTAAAGCTTCCAAAACATATACCAAATTATATATTATCTCTAGAATCTGATGTACCTGACAACCACTTTTACACATTGAAACTACATATAGATTATATTTATAATACAATATTCAAATACGGAAATACAAGGTTGCCGCATAAGCTATCAATGAAAATATGGAGCAAAAGAATTTTCTGGGCAGCACAGTTAAATCGTTTAGGTGAAAGTGCAAATTTCCTGGTTGGAAATTGGTTAACAACTGAGGAGAATTGGAAAGCAAAATCTTATATATTCCTCAGCCATCTAAAAACTCAAAGTTATATGGAAAAGTCGGAAAGGGCCAGTGAAAGCGAAGGAAGATTTTATCGATTATTAAATCCGGACAAAGGAATAGACTATTTTAGCAACATTTGGAATATTGAAAAAATCTCAATTTTGATTAAAACCAGAGCGGATGTGTTACCGTTAAATGGAAATTACTACAGGACTCAAACAAACGTCCAATGTACGCTCTGTAATATGAGGGAAACTGAAAACTTACAACATTTCTTAGCCAGATGTCCAATGTTACAAGAGTTGAGGCGGAGATATCTAGGAAGTACATATATATCTGAAACAGAGTTAATTTATATATTAAATGGAGATCTCGATGATGGTTGGGAAAGATTGTTTCACTATATGAATAATGCGTTAAAATATAGAAAGAATATAATCACAGAACATTTCTAGATACATGTAATCCATGAAAGCAAATATACGAAGTTGATTTATATCTATTTAACAGCATAGTAAAGAATTCTTTATGTTAAAGACAGACAACTTTGAAAGTTATTGTCAATAATATTATATTATAATTTTGTTATCTGTAAGTCAAAATGTAATTACTAACAATGAATTGTAAATTTTGATGAAAAAAAAAAAACCGAGCAAAAAAAGCGTCGCCAAAAAAGTGGTGAAAATGTTCTTACTGGATCCGGAAGTGGTGCAAAATTGGCACAGAATCGATGAATTTAACATGGACTTGTCATAGGGCGGCAAAAATGGGAAGAACTTCCCAGCAAAAATGGGAAGTTCTTCCAAAAGTACAACTTTGAAAGTAATTCCATAATATGTACTCCCGAAAATGTTCTTTATTTTAACTACACAGGAAGTTCTTTAATTTAAATTCTCGTTTTTTTCTTATTTTCAATGGGTAATTTTTCCTTTTTTTTCAAAAAGATTAAAAACAGAGTAAGAGTAAGAAACAGAGGTCAAACATTTAAGACAAGCGTTAGAATGCATTAAAAATCATAAAAAATTATAACAATATTTATTTGCTAATATAACATATGATAACATTCAAATACCCAATACTGAATTCGTATCACACCGTAAGAAGCCATGCAAATTCAGTGCAACGGCTGTTGAAATGGTGGACATCTGTCCTATGACAAGCCCATGTTTTAAATTCATCACTTCTGTGTCAGTTTTGCACTACTTCCGGATCCAAAAAAGAAAATTTTCAGAAATTTGTTGGCGACGCTTTTTCCAAATTCAGTCTCGACTTTAAGTAGAAATTAAACAATGCTCCAAGTAAAAATCGTTTTTAAAATAAAGTGTTGAAAAACATCTCCTATTTTTAAACGCTTTTTTGCTTTGTTGACAAGATGCAAAAAGACAACAAATTTAAAGACAATTTCATTATTTTTGAAGAATTTTTCACAATTATTAAAGACAAGTTGACAAGGAAAAAAATTGATATAAGAGAAATGCGTTTGCTATGCTAAGCAAAAAACGATTTGTTCGATTTTCTCAAGACAATTGAATTGATAATTTGTCAAAATAAAATCTATTGCTTTTTGGATTTTTAAAGGGTGATTCTTTTGAGGTTAGGATTTTTATGCATTAGTATTTGACAGATCACGTGGGATTTCAGACATGGTGTCAAAGAGAAAGATGCTCAGTATGCTTTGACATTTCATCATGAATAGACTCACTAACGAGCAACGCTTGCAAATCATTGAATTTTATTACCAAAATCAGTGGCAGAAAATCCGCTTTTTTATCGACAAATTTTGTTCAGCGATGAGGCTCATTTCTGGTTGAATGGCTACGTAAATAAGCAAAATTGCCGCATTTGGAGTGAAGAGCAACCAGAAGCCGTTCAAGAACTGCCCATGCATCCCGAAAAATGCACTGTTTGGTGTGGTTTGTACGCTGGTGGAATCATTGGACCGTATTTTTTCAAAGATGCTGTTGGACGCAACGTTACGGTGAATGGCGATCGCTATCGTTCGATGCTAACAAACTTTTTGTTGCCAAAAATGGAAGAACTGAACTTGGTTGACATGTGGTTTCAACAAGATGGCGCTACATGCCACACAGCTCGCGATTCTATGGCCATTTTGAGGGAAAACTTCGGAGAACAATTCATCTCAAGAAAGGACCGGTAAGTTGGCCACCAAGATCATGCGATTTGACGCCTTTAGACTATTTTTTGTGGGGCTACGTCAAGTCTAAAGTCTACAGAAATAAGCCAGCAACTATTCCAGCTTTGGAAGACAACATTTCCGAAGAAATTCGGGCTATTCCGGCCGAAATGCTCGAAAAAGTTGCCCAAAATTGGACTTTCCGAATGGACCACCTAAGACGCAGCCGCGGTCAACATTTAAATGAAATTATCTTCAAAAAGTAAATGTCATGGACCAATCTAACGTTTCAAATAAAGAACCGATGAGATTTTGCAAATTTTATGCGTTTTTTTTTAAAAAAAAAGTTATCAAGCTCTTAACAAATCACCCTTTAATAATCACGACGCATTGATTCCTACATTGCCCTATGGGCGGAAATTGAAAATTTGCGGCAAAAATTATTTACAATCAATCTAGTATCTCCAAACATGGTATATCGATATTTCTTATCAAAATCAAATGTTACCAAAAAATTCCCCTTATTCCAGGTGCGTTTCTATAGGGGGTCGAAATTCTAATTTCACTTGGAATACTATGGAATACGTAACATATACTCATAGATGGAGTTTAATTTATACTTGCTTATTTTCCTTATTAAGAAAGCGCCTTATCCCCAGAACTCGTTGTAAAAAGTAAAAACCAGTTGTCATCATTTAAGATTAAACAAATATTAACCATCGCAATCACGTTCTTCGGTATCTAAGTCTAATTCCGTCCGTCTGTGTTTGTTGTTCACAGGATTCCGGTTGCAATTATTAACCGATTTTGATAAAATTTTGTACAACGTGTTTTCTTAGTAAAAGGACAAACACTGTTGAATTTGGAAAAAAAATTGGATCAAAGTTAGATATAGCCCCCATATATATGTATCGCCCGATTACGACAAATGAGATCGTACTGCGCTTATTTACTACCCGATTGTCTTCAAATTTAACATAAAGTAATTTTTTGTAGTACCCTTAAAGTGAGCAAAATATCATCAAATTTGGTTCAGATTTAGATATAGCTCCCATATATACACTGTTAGAAAAATATGTTTTTCATATGTTCCGATATAAACAAAATGTGTTTCGGGCACGATTTTAAACCACAATATATTTAAGTGCGAACATGTAATTTTCCTAAACTAACACTAAATGTTTGGGACATCTATGTTAATATGTTAGAATATATTATGTTTGGGGCATGAATGTTTCATAAAAATCATATGTGTGAATACAAACATATATAAATTTACAAATTTCAACTAAACATACATATGTTGTGATATTTTATTCAAAGCGACAGAGAGAGTATACAGAGAAATAGAGATGGA
This sequence comes from Haematobia irritans, assembly GCF_050003625.1. NCBI lineage: Eukaryota > Metazoa > Arthropoda > Insecta > Diptera > Muscidae > Haematobia > Haematobia irritans. Next base: position 78,214,267 of record NC_134400.1, on the reverse strand, counting down.
AACCGGGAGAATTGACGAAAGATATCAATATAACACAGCAAAAGAGTCAAAAGAGAACAATTTCTGTGAAACCACTTGTATGTTGTTTCGGAAAACTGTTTTATGATAAGGCCAAAAATTTGATATGTTTAAGTCTAAATATTATTTAATTTGAATAAAGAGAATATACATTCTGAACCAAGAGAATAGACATTTGAAAAACAAACAGCTTATGTTTTCGCCTTGAGAGCAGCATTTTATGTATGTGTGGACATGTGTTTTGTTTATCATTTTGGCATTATTTTTTTCTTGGATCGTTAAAAGAAATCAGGGGTCTTCATAAAAATAACGAAAGGGCACTATACTCTTTTTAGAGTTGGGACGGTAAAATGAAATAAGGAGGAAATAGTGAAAAATTACACAGTAAAATGTAAAAAAACAAAGTTTAGTTTCTCTTTATTAAAAAGTAGTCCACGAGGAGTTGACGGACACCATCAAATATAAAAGCGGGCATTAAGTTCGACTTTTACAGCTAAAACAATTTAAAAAGTTTATTTTCTTTAAAATGAATTATTAAAGAAAAATAAAAGGAATTTTAGAGCGATGGTGTTAAATACTAGTAAAAAACTGTTCACTCCTGAATAAATTTATGTTTATATTATAAAATTATGTATGTATGTTTATACTCGACTCCACGTTCTTCTTTTGTTAGTTTTTGAATTCCTTCCAAATTTTAAAGTTTTGTACAAAAACAGTTTTTTATTACAAGATTGTTATTTTTGCAATAAAAAATAATATTTTATCCAAAAATCAGTCAATTTCGTTTATATCAAGCACTGTTACTGACTATAAATCTTTAATAACCCACATTTCGAAGTTTCATTATAAAAATTTAATATAGTATAAATATAAATGTGTAAATTAAAAAAAAAGTGTTCGGTCGGACCAGGGATTGAACCCACGACCCTTTGCATGCAAGGCAGACATGCTAACCACTGCTCCACGTGGCAAACTAATGTATGTTTCTGTTAAATAATGTTATGTTTGCATGGGCTCGTGGGCGCTGCAAACTATGCTATATAAATGTAACTTAAAACGATAATTATCTACTGGTGACTATAACAGCTACGTAGCCCAGTGGATAGTGTGTTGGCTTACAAACTGTATGGTCCTCGGTTCGATTCTCCGTGCAGGCGAAAGGTAAAATTTAAAAAAATTTATAAAAGTGAATAATTTCTTCAACATTATTTGTATTACAGAGAAAGGTGCCAATAACTAAAAAAATTCGTGGAAGTGAAAATTACGAGTATGTTAGGGAATGAGCACAATCGTGTTTGAGAAAAATTCTTCCAAGCATATAATATTTTTGGCTCAAAATGCTTCCAAACATATAATATGTTCACATAAAACAAACATATTAATGTTTCGACAGTATGCAATAATATATGTGCTTCCTGCAAAATATGTTTGGAACATATGTTAAAGAAGCGATTTTTTTTGAGGGTGCATGGTCATTTTAACCATATAGTAGTTCATTTTTACTATTTTTGGGAATCGTACGAAAATTGTCATTTGTTTTAGTTCATATTGAACTTATGTGTACTTTATACTCACGTTTAGTTCATAAAATTTTTGAGACATACTTAAAAAAAGTAAGATTTCATTAAGCTGTGGAAAATTTCGATAAAAATAATAAAATTTAACTACAAACAAATAATTTTTTTCCAATAAAAATAAGTTAAATTTAGCGTTAGTTTAACTACGGAAATTTTTTCTGTGTAGGTGACTTTCGTGTTCTTAGACGCTACTAGTATGTAGCCGATGTAAGCAAAACCAAAATCTAACCCTCGCAAGACTTCGTTTATGAACTAGAGGTGTTCAAGTGAGTAATATTTTACTCACGCACACTCACGACGGAAAAATTATACTCACGCACGATATTGTTTGGTAGTACTCACGCATACGCACGAAAAGAAAATTTGTACTCACGCACACTCACGAAAAAAAAATTCGTTACTCACGCACACTCACGAAGAAATTATTTTCGTGACTCACGCTCACTTACGCTGTTGCCTTCAGTGTGAGTCACGAAATTTTTCGTGATTCACTACAATTTCGTGTCACGTGCACACCTCTATTATGAAGCGCTGAAGTGTTTGTGCTGCATTGCAGAGGCCGAAAGTCATGCGGGTACTCAAACCAAAGGTCGTAATTATAGCGATCTTCTGGGCGTCTTCTTCAGCTACGGGTATTTGAAAATATGCCTTTACCAATCTTTGAAAATACCTTTTTCCCAGCTAGTATATATCCAAAATCATGGATGTGTGGGACAGGATAGCGATCGGGTACTGTTACTTTATTTAAAGATCGATAATAACCACGTGGAAGCCACATATTAATTTCCTGGGTACCATATGAAGTTGACTGGCCCACTGACTCTTAGAAGGACGACAAATACCAAGTTCCACCATATATTCGAATTCCTCTTTTGCCACTTTTAATTTTTCAGGCGATAGTCGGCGGGGTTCTGCACTCACAACTGGGCCATTTGTATCAATATTGTGTATCATATTATGCACGCATTTCTCTTAGCAATGCCGAAGATTTTTCGTCACCAATACTTACATTTTCCAAAAGTTGTCGTAAACGCTCTTCTTCAGATTCTAGAAATTCATACTTATTTTCCTCAGGGGAAATTTCTACAATATGGGTTACATGGTTTGGAATGTTGCTCTCGATTGAACCTATTAATGTGTGGAACTTGGTATCATCAGCAGTAATTCCAGATGTAATAAATTGTGACTCCAATTGCCGGAACCATAATCAGGGATTTTGTCGCCAGAATGTTGGAACTTTTACCGCAACACGAGATATTTCAAAATGGTTGTTGTCGCCAGGTATGTTGCAAATTTAAATTGATATAACAACGGTTTTCGTCCGGGTTACCAATGCACTATGGGCGGAAATCGCAAACAGCGGCAAAAAGTCAAATTTTCACAATGAAAAATTATTGGATGTTCCAATCGAAATTACTATAGAACGTGTTGGAAAGTAGAAATCGAAAGTTAATTTGAAACTTGGCAACCCTGTTCAGAAGAAAAAGCTGCCAATGTTTACCAAAATTTATGCAAGTTGCGTGTAATCAAGAAGAGCAAAAGATTAAAAATTTCACGCTGAACTTTTTTTTCCAAATAAAAGTGAAAAAAAGAAAACTTTAAAATGTGGATTCTAAGAGGAGGAAAAGTAGTTCAAGATGTTGTAAACACTTTAAAAAATATTCTGGTTTTCTTGTTTTTCAACTTGAATTTGTGGATTCAATAGTGCTGTTATATGTGAAAATTTTAGTACATAAGTATATTTGCGAGGAATAGAACTAGAAATGTTAACGATTGTTAATGAAAATCTTTGCTTATCATTTTCCGTGAGGAAATATACTTTTACGTGCTCTAAAGTTTGTCTGCCCAAACTTGCCCATACTAAAATAAATGTTATTTTTCTAGGAAATAGTGATGATAAAAATAGCGAATTATTCTCATTTTGTCTTTTCTTTCTGGAAAAGTAAAATACCGCATAAAATTGACGAAGAATTAAGCAAACTAATTAAAACACATATAAGTACATCAAAAGGAAGTGTGAAAGCCACAAGAAAACCATAATAAGGGTCCTATGGCCAAAATTGGGAAAATTGAGCGATACGTGTATATGGGAACCGATTTCGATGTTTTTTTGCAGGTATAGTTAGTACTACAGAAGATTACATTCTGCCAAATTTGAGTAAGATTGGTTAATAAATAAGGATTTTATAGTCAAATTTTGGAAAATCGGGCGATACATACACCCTCAAAAAAAATCGCTTCTTTAACATATGTTCCAAACATATTTTGCAGGAAACATTAATATGTTTGTTTTATGTGAACATATTATATGTTTGGAAGCATTTTGAGCCAAAAATATTATATGCTTGGAAGAATTTTTCCCAAACACGATTGTGCTCATTCCCTAACATACTCGTAATTTTCACTTCCACGAAATTTTTTAGTTATTGGCACCTTTCTCTGTAATACAAATAATGTTGAAGAAATTATTCACTTTTATAAATTTTTTTAAATTTTACCTTTCGCCTGCACGGAGAATCGAACCGAGGACCATACAGTTTGTAAGCCAACACACTATCCACTGGGCTACGTAGCTGTTATAGTCACCAGTAGATAATTATCGTTTTAAGTTACATTTATATAGCATAGTTTACAGCGCCCACGAGCCCATGCAAACATAACATTATTTAACAGAAACATACATTAGTTTGCCACGTGGAGCAGTGGTTAGCATGTCTGCCTTGCATGCAAAGGGTCGTGGGTTCAATCCCTGCTCTGACCAAACTTTTTTTTTTTTTTTTTTTTTTTTTTTAATTTACACATTTATATTTATACTATATTAATTTTTTTAAATGAAACATCGAAATGTGCGTTATTAAAGATTTATAGTCAGTAACAGTGCTTGATATAAACGAAATTGAATGATTTTTGGATAAAATATTATTTTTTATTGCAAAAATAACAATCTTGTAATAAAAAACTGTTTTTGTACAAAACTTTAAAATTTGGAAGGAATTCAAAAACTAACAAAAGAAGAACGTGGAGTCGAGTATAAACATACATACATAATTTTATAATATAAACATAAATTTATTTAGGAGTGAACAGTTTTTTACTAGCATTTAACACCATCGCTCTAAAATTCCTTTTATTTTTCTTTAATAATTCATTTTAAAGAAAATAAACTTTTTAAATTGTTTTAGCTGTAAAAGTCGAACTTAATGCCCGCTTTTATATTTGATGGTGTCCGTCAACTCCTCGTGGACTACTTTTTAATAAAGAGAAACTAAACTTTGTTTTTTTACATTTTACTGTGTAATTTTTCACTATTTCCTCCTTATTTCATTTTACCGTCCCAACTCTAAAAAGAGTATAGTGCCCTTTCGTTATTTTTATGAAGACCCCTGATTTCTTTTAACGAACCAAGAAAAAAATAATGCCAAAATGATAAACAAAACACATGTCCACACATACATAAAATGCTGCTCTCAAGGCGAAAACATAAGCTGTTTGTTTTTCAAATGTCTATTCTCTTGGTTCAGAATGTATATTCTCTTTATTCAAATTAAATAATATTTAGACTTAAACATATCAAATTTTTGGCCTTATCATAAAACAGTTTTCCGAAACAACATACAAGTGGTTTCACAGAAATTGTTCTCTTTTGACTCTTTTGCTGTGTTATATTGATATCTTTCGTCAATTCTCCCGGTTTCCATCTCTATTTCTCTGTATACTCTCTCTGTCGCTTTGAATAAAATATCACAACATATGTATGTTTAGTTGAAATTTGTAAATTTATATATGTTTGTATTCACACATATGATTTTTATGAAACATTCATGCCCCAAACATAATATATTCTAACATATTAACATAGATGTCCCAAACATTTAGTGTTAGTTTAGGAAAATTACATGTTCGCACTTAAATATATTGTGGTTTAAAATCGTGCCCGAAACACATTTTGTTTATATCGGAACATATGAAAAACATATTTTTCTAACAGTGTGATTTGGCGCCAATGATTTTTTTCCTTTACTTTTAGTTAATTTTTTCTTCCATGAGAGGATGTAATTTCGTGAACTGCAGTTAAAAAGTATTAAAATTTCCTGCTTTTAACAACGCTTTGTGGAAATCTCAAAATGTCGAGTAAAATTTAGTTAAATTTTCGTGCGTGGTAGTTCCCCCTATAAAACAGTCCACTTTTTTCGGTGTACGACAACTATGTAGTCGTCTTCGCGAGTAACATGAAATCTTTAGCTTCACGACAACACTTTTTTTAGTGTAAGAAACATTTTAAATTTTACTACCAGGTAATGGAGAATTTCATACTTAACCCTTATGGGACATTTTTTTCCGGCAGTTTTATTTATAACCATTAACGCCCAAATGGTTTAAGAAAATGTCATTTTTCGAAGCACAAAATTGTTACAATGTATGTATGAATACAATTTAAGTAAAACTTACTCATTTTAGACAAATATGAACTATTTTCACTTTTAGTAAAATTGTATACCTCATGTCATTAGTCAGTAAAAAAAAAAACAAGTATATACGGCCGTAAGTTCGGCCAGGCCGAACGTACCCTCCACCATGGATTGTGTAGAAACTTCTACGAAAGACTGTCACCCACAATCGAAATACTTGGGTTGTGGTATCTTAAAACTTCTTAACATCGTTTTCTAAATTGTGAGTTAGTCCATACGTGGTATATATTAGACAAAAAAGTTATATATAGTTAAGTCTACACCCTCAAAAAAAAAAACGCTTTTTTAACATATGTTCCAAACATATTTTGCAGGAAACACATATATTATTGGATACTGCCGAAACATTAATATGTTTGTTTTATGTGAACATATTATATGTTTGGAAGCATTTTGAGCCCAAAAATATTATATGCTTGGAAGAATTTTCCCAAAGATGATTGTGCTCATTGCCTAACATACTCGTAATTTTCACTTGCCTTTTATTTTTCTAAAATGCCTTTTATTTTTCTTTAATAATTCATTTTAAAGAAAATAAACTTTTTAAATTGTTTTAGCTGCAAAACTCGAACTTAATGCCCGCTTTTATATTTGAAGGTGTACGTCAACTCCTCGAGGACTACTTATTAATAAAGAGGAACTAACCTTTGTTTTTATACATTTTACTGTGTAATTTTTCACTATTTCCTCCTTATTTCATTTAACTGTCCCAACTCTAAAAAGAGTATAGTGCACTTTCGTTATTTTTATGAAGGCCCCTGATTTCTTTTAACGAACCAAGAAAAAAATTGTGCCCATAATGCCAAAATGATAAAGAAAACACACGTCCACACATACACAAAATGCTGCTCTCAAGGCGAAGACATATGCTGTTTGTTTTTCAAATGTCTGGTTCCGAATGTCTATTCTCTTTATTCAAATTAAATAATATTTGGACTTAAGCACATCAAATTTTTGACGTTATCATAAAACAGTTTTCCGAAACAACATACAAGCGGTTTTACAGAAATTGTTCTTTTTTGAATCTGTGTTATGTTGATATCTTTCGTAAACTCTCCCGGTTTCCATCTCTATTTCTTTCTCTATACTCTCTCTGTCGCTTCGAATAAAATATCACAACATATGTATGTTTAGTCGAAATTTGTAAATTTATATATGTTTGCATTCACACATATGATTTTTATGAAACACTCATGCCCCAAACATAATATATTCTAACATATTAACATAGATGTCCCAAACATTTAGTGTTAGTTTAGGAACATTACATGTTTGCACTTAAATATATTGTGTTTTAAAATTGTGCCCGAAACACATTTTGTTTATATCGGAACATATGAAAAACATATTTTTCTAACAGTGTACAAATAATTACGAATCGATATGGACTTTTTGCACGGTACGTAGAGAGCCAGAATTGAAATATGGGGGTCGCTTATATGGGGCCTATATACAATTATGAACTTGATATGGACCAATTTTTGTGTGATTGGAAATCGATTTATCTGAGGGATATATATAACTATAGACCGATATGGACCTAGTTAGGCATGGTTGTTAACGACCATATACTAGCACAATGTACCAAATTTCAACTCACTCGGATGAAATTTGGTCCTCCAAGAGGCTCCAAAACCAAACCTCGGGATCGGTTTATATGGGGCTATATATGATTATGGAGTGATATGGACCACTTTTGGCATGGTTGTTATATATTAATTCTCTTCGTGAGTTTAATTTCTTAAATAAGTTCTTATATAAACAATATATGCTCAATATTGAGAATGGCATTAAAGAGGATCCAAAAGCTTTTTGGCGTTATGTTAATTCTAAAAGAATTCATTCTCATTATCCTTCTGTTATGTTTTTAGATTCTAAAGTTTCCACTTCAACTATGCAAGCTGTTAATCTCTTTGCTGATTTTTTTAGCTCAAATTTTGTCTCTAGTGACCTTTTATATAATTCTCAAGTAAATTATAATGCTGCTGTTGGCTTTTCTTCGCTTGATATAAGCAGAAATGATATACAGTTTGGGATTTCTAAACTGAAACCGACATATTGTGTTGATTCTGACGGTTTTTGCGGATTTTTTCTTAAAAATTGTGCCAGTTCTTTGGTTGAACCATTGCTGATGTTGTTTAGAATGTCTTTAGAAGAAGGTATTTTTCATGACAGCTGGAAGTTGGCGTCGATTACTCCGATTTTTAAATCGGGTGCTAAGGATAATATATCCAATTATAGACCTATTTCTAAATTATGTAATGTTAGTAAAATTTTTGAGCACATTGTGTTTGAGAAGCTATACTTTGCAGTAAAGTCCATTATTTCCCCCTTTCAGCATGGATTTGTCCGTGGAAGATCAACTACAACAAACTTAGCTTTATTTTCCCATTATTGTATCTCTAATTTTGAGCGTGGTTATCAAGTTGATACAATATATACTGATTTATCCAAAGCTTTTGGTAAAGTGTCTATTAGAATACTTATCCAAAAATTAGCTGCTTTAGGTTTTTTTTTTTTTTTTTTTTTTTTTTGTATTTATTGACGTACTAGTACAAAAAGTATAAACTTATAAACGGTACTACATTTACATAGAAATAATTTAACAATTGTGTAAAAACAGTAGTATTTAATATAAAACAATTATGCAATCATAACATCTATAAACAAAATCGTCATTATTACATTTATAACATCACATAAAAAAAATTTATTGAGTTTAATTAAATTTTAAAGACAATGATGAAAACATAATAGAAGAAAAAAAAAATCAATTCTAAATGTATAAAGCATATTATAGCAAATATATAATTTTTAATAGTTTTAGATTTTTTGATTTATTGGATTATGTATTAATCAATCAAAGCAAAGTGTGATTTCAAAATTCGCTTAAATTGAACAAAATTAAAAATGTTTCTCAGATTAGATGGTAGGTTGTTCCACAGTCGTATTGCATGAATAAAAAATTGTCTATCGGAGACTAAATATCGTGATCTAAATGGAGTGACACAACTTAAACGCGACGAACGAGGGAAAGAAAGTCGGTCAAAAAGGTACTTGGGTTCGTGGTTATGAATTATCTTATGTAGAAGGAGTAAGCAGCGGAATTCCATCAGTCTATTAAATGGCATCCCATATAATTCTTTCGCATGACTTGAGATACTTTCAAATCTGTTTACACCAAAAACAAATCTGGCTATATCGTTTGTTACCGTCCTAATTTTTCTCATATGCTCCACATCACAATTTGCGTAGATCTCGCAGCCGTATAAAATTCGGGAAACTAAATGCGCATTGGCAATCATTCGACGTACCTCTATTGGGATGTAGGCTTGAATTGACCATAAGCAGCGAAGCATCCCATATACCATACCTACAGTGCTATCTATATGCCTATTCCAAGAAAGTGTCTTGTCAAATACTATACCCAGATTCCTAGCGAATGAAGTATATTCAATATCACAACCGTTAAGTGTTATCGGACGAAGTGAATTCAGATCGCAACCATTCCTAGATATAACGAGACACTTTGTCTTATTGGGGTTCAACTGAAGTCCATTGTTCGCAGCCCATACGTTAATCCTTTCCATATTGATGTTGATGTCGTCAATACATGCCGGAGTGTCAGAGATATTGCAAGAAAAGCATAGCTGTACATCGTCAGCATACACATGAATATCGCAACCATATGGAACATTAACTATATCGTTTATATATAGTGAGAAGAGCAAAGGACCTAAGACTGATCCCTGGGGTACTCCTCTTGATAAAGCCATTGGTTGCGAATTATTTCCTCTGGAAAACACAACTTGTTTTCTTCCTTCCAAGTAGGATGATAAAAGTAAGTTAGCGGTATCGTCAAATTTAAAATACCTCCTAAGTTTCGTCAACAATATCTCATGACATACCGAGTCAAAGGCCTTCGAATGATCCAGCAGAAGTAAAAAGCAATACCTGTTCCTGCCAATGTTCTGCCTAATTCCCTCAGCAACATCGACTAGAACAGTCGTACAGCTACGGCCTGAACGAAATCCCGATTGCCTGTCAGTTAGCAAGTGGTTATGGGTAATAAAATCATTAATCTGTTCATACATAACGTTTTCTAAAGCCTTTGACAGAAACGGCAAGATCGCTATTGGTCTAAATTCCCCTCCTGATTTAGGAATAGGGATTATCCTAGACATTTTCCAGCTTGTAGGAAACTTTGACACAGTAAGAATGTGGTTAAAAATGTGTGTTATAATGGGAAGTAGTGGATATATCATCAACTTAAGAAATTTGGGATGTAAATTGTCCAATCCTGTGGCAGATGATTTGATGCTCAATATCGATCGTAATGTGTCATGTGCCGAGATGCATTTGAAATTAAAAATTGATTCACAATCAGAGGACAAAACATGAGATAACGCTTGTACATTCGCAAGAGGTATGTCATTGTTAACGAAACGTCTGTTCAATTCATCCGGATCTACATCACACTGGTTGTCGTTGCTAGTGACACCAACGCCAATGTTTCTCAATTCCTGCCATTTCTGCCTGCTGCCAAGTGCACTACTAAATCTCTCATCATAATAACGTATCTTTGCTTCCCTTAATTTATTGACCACTTCGCGCCTTAACACTTTGAACTCATCCCTAAGCCTGGATGTCTTAAATCGCCTCCATCGCCTATAAGCATCATCTCTCGTTGCTATCAATCTTTTTATATCAGAGTTGAACCACGGTTGGTTCTGAGACTTTCTCACCCTAGTTCTCAATGGTACATGATTCTCATACAAATCCACTAATTTATCCTCCATAAACTTAATCTTTTCATCAATGTCAGTGAAGAAATAAATATCATTCCAAGAAATGTTAAAGAAATCGGCAATGAGATCATGTTGATCAATGTTTCTGAAATCTCTAAAACTGAAGGTCTGTGACGCAGTATGTGTCGAGAAGTCATACGCAAGAAAAATTAGATCGTGTCTTGAAAATGTAGACGATGTCAGCTGATCATAGTGTTCGCATTTCTGGAGGGATGTCACAATAAATAAATCCAGTAATGTATTACATGTGTTGCCATAATGAGTGGGTATGTGTTCATTAACGGAGTACATACCTAATGCATTGAATTCGCTGATCATACTCCTGTCAACAAGAAGGTTTGAGTTAAAGTCGCCGGTAATAATAATTTCCTCAAAGGATAGGGAGATTGGCCTCAAATCACTCATTAGTGTGTCAATATAGGTTTTCATTCTTTATTTCTACAATGGATTAAATCTTATTTGCTCGATAGAAATTATTTTGTGAATATTGATGACTGTTGTTCTTATGTGTATGTTGCTACATCTGGGATTCCTCAAGGTAGTATACTGGGACCTTTGTTATTTGTTTTATTCATTAACGATGTTCCTTCTTGTCTGAAATGGTCTAAAATTTTGTTATATGCAGATGACCTGAAGTTATATATGCGCATAAGTTGTATTAGTGATATACGCCGTCTTCAAGAAGATCTAAATAGTCTTGCAGATTGGTGTTCTTCCAATTTCCTGACGATTAATGTCGGGAAATGTCGCAAGATCTCATTCTATAAATGTAAAAATCCAGTTTTCTATGACTATAAACTCAATGGATATAGTATTGAGAGAGTTGAGGAGGTTAAAGATTTGGGTGTTATATTTGATTTCAAATTTACGTTTGTTAGTCATATAAATACTATTATACCAAAAGCGTACTCCTTACTCGCTTTTATTAAGAGAAATTGTAAACATTTCAGGGATCCATATTCACTGAAATTAGTATATACAGCATTGGTACGATCTCATCTTGAATACTGCTCATGTATTTGGAGTCCTTTCTATGGTGTTTATTCGGGACGCATTGAAAGAATTCAAAAAAGATTTATTAAGTTCGCATTACGCTTTATACCGTTTTCGGATCCTTTTCCTTCTTATATTGATAAATGTCGATTAATTCACTTAATGACTCTTGAAAATCGAAGAACATATTTATCGCAAGTTTTCTTGTTTAAAACAATCTCTGGTTTTATTGATTGTGCTCAACTTCTTGAGTTAATTTCATTTAATGTACCCGCAAGATCTTTGCGTAGTAGAGCTTTATTTTATACTTGTATACACAAAAGTAATTATTCAGCAAATTAGCCTATTTCTCGTGCCTTAAATGAATTTAATAATATCTCCAATTGTTATGAACTTGATTTTAGTTTAAGTTTATCAAAGTATTTAGAAATTCTAGAATTCATATATTTTTGATTTTTATATACATATGTATAATTTTTAAGTTTTTTTGTCTGTAAGGAATTCTTGTAATCCAAAGACAAAGAATAAATAAATAAATAAATATCATATACGATCACCACGTACCAAATTTCAAGCAGATCGGATGAATTTTGCTTCTCCAAAAGGCACCGGAGGTCAAATCTGGGGATCGGTTTATTTGGGAGCTATATATAATTATGGGTTGATAGGAACCAATTCCTGCATGGTTGTTGGATACTAACATCACGTACCAAATTTCAACCGAATGGGAAGAATTTTGCTCTTCCAAGGGGCTCTGGAGGTCAAATCTGGGGATCGGTTTATATGGGGTATATATAGGCCCCATTATGGACCGATTTCGACCAATTTTTGCATGGGAGCTTGAGGCCATATATTAACACCACGTACCAAATTTCAACTGAATCAGATGAATTTTGGTCGTCCAAGAGGCTCCGGAGTTCAAATCGGGTGATAGGTTTATATGGGGGCTATATATAATTATGGACCGATGTGGACCAATTTTTGCATGGTTGTTAGAGACCATATACTCACACCATGTACCAAATTTCAGCCGGATCGGATGAAATTTGCTTCTCTTAGAGGCCCGCAAGCCAAATCGGGGGATCGGTTTATATGGGGGCTATATATAATTATGAACCGATGTGGACCAATTTTTGCATGGTTGTTAGAGACCATATACTAACACCATGTACCAAATTTCAGCCGGATCGGATGAAATTTGCTTCTCTTAGAGGCCTCGCAAGCCAAATTTGGGGGTCCGTTTATGGGGGCTATACGTAAAAGTGGACCGATATGGCCCATTTGCAATACCATCCGACCTACATCAATAACAACTACACCAGAAAAAAGTGCCTTCGAAACTAAAGGAAAAAATTTTCATCAATATAGTTTATCCATTTTATTTCCATTAAGGTAAATTTTTGTGAAAAATAATAAAATTTACTCGTTTCAGTAAAAAATCCTAAACTGTAAGCAGTTAGGAATAGTTCATTAACTAGAATAAGGCATGGAATTTTACTCATACTATTTTCTTCGCTGGGTATAAGAACTTACTACTGAAAAAGAAAATTTTATTCACCGATAACAAAGCATTCGTAAAAATAAACAAAAACCGAACTAAAACCAAGTTTCCTCAAAATTAGTAAAATTTCTCATAAAATGATAATTGCGACTTCGTTTATAATAGAAAGTTTTTCATACATACGAACAACACTTGGCATAGAAAAATATTTTAGTTCATTCGTACTAAGAAGTATGCAATCCTTTCAAAACTTAAGGAAACACACTTGTTAGAATATAGGAAATTTTCCTAAATTTCTATTGTCTACCTGTAATCGATACCTGTCATCGTAATCGATGTGTTTGCGCGTGGGTGTAATCGATATATTTGCGCGTCGGCTGTTTTTTTAGTTGGAATCGCGTTGTTTTGGTATACGGAGAGATTGTTAAAAAATAATATGGTAAAATAATATAATAAATAACAAATAAAATATATAAAATATTTGTTATTTTAAATTAGTGAGAAAAATTTTCGTTTTTTAAATAAATCTATCAATGTCCGTGATAGTGTATAAAGAAAGAAATCACCAGCAGAATAACAACCCTTTCATTTGTCTTCATTTTGGAATCTTCAATTATCAGGTAATATTCAGTGACGCTAACCTTTTGTAACAAAAATGTTTTATGATTTTTTATATTTGCAGGTATTGAAATTGTAAAAGGATGACAAAATCGTTAGGCAGCAACTTATTAAAAGTGAAAAGTACAAGAAGAAGAAAAAGTGCGTTTTACAGTTGATAATATCACACGGAAATTGGAAATAGTGGAATAATAAACTAATATTTCAAAGAGATTCGATGCTGTTGATTCTTAATAAATATATTCAATATATTAATAAAACATGTCTTTTATTGAAGATAAAATTGCTTATAGAAATAAATAAAATTGTATTTAAAAACGAAGGTAAGCAGTTCTAATTATGAAGTAAAAGTTTTACCACAAATGTGTAAGATTTGTCGAAATGAATGAAAAAATTTCAATAAAATCATTCCATATATGAATTCAAATTAGTTAAATTTTTTCATTCTGTAGTATAGTGGTATGTAAATATAGGAAAATGTTAACTAATATATGGAATGCATTATTCCTAATTTCTACCAAAATCACATCGTTCAAACAAATAAAAATATCTTTGGCGCTATACGAAGTTCAACTTTCTTCACAATGAGTTCAATTTAACTTGAAGAAGGGGTCACTTTTTTCTGGGTGTACTTGTGCCAAGTTTCGAGTAGATAGCTTGTTTCGTTCGGAAGTTAGCGTGATTTCAACAGACGGACGGACGGACGGACATGCTCAGATCGACTCAGAATTTCACCACGACCCAGAATATATACTTTATGGGGTCTTAGAGCAATATTTCGATGTGTTACAAACGGAATGACAAAGTTAATATACCCCCATCCTATGGTGGAGGGTATAATAATTAAGATAAGGAATAATGGGTTGAGAAGATGTAATATTATGAAAAAAAAATCGTTACAATTTCTTGAGCGCTATATGACTTTCAAGATAGGCACAATTTAAGTACAATTTCTCAGTTTAGATATATATGACTACAATTTAAGCAAAATTTACTCATTTTAGACAAATATGAACTATTTGTGCATTTGGTAAAATTGTGTAGCTCATGTCATTAAGCCAATAAGCCAATAAAAATAATTCAAATAAGGAAAATTCTCTCATATTTGACAAAATTTAACTAAAAGTTAACAAATTTTCATGAACAAAAATAGAGGCTAATGGGCTATCAAAATTGTTGACTTTTGTTTAAGGAAAGCATGCAAAAATCGCATTCCGTTTTTTGCGATTTGAATTATGAGTTGTTAAAATAACGAGAATTCGCTGAGATTTTTGACTACTTCGAGAATTTAAGGTAAATCATGGATTCCGTGGAAAGTTCACTAAAGTCTGTCATGCACAATCGTATTACGCGTAATTGGGTTGTCAAACGCAAAATGTTACTTTGCACGGAACATTTTTGTCGAAAAATTTTTTTTTCTCGGCAAGCATAGGCACATGAAATACATCAAAAAATTAATTTGTGCCCAAGAGTAAAAGAATTATGCAAAACAAAAGTTCGTTCTGCCATAAAACGTAATAATTAATCAAAAGTATTTCAGTTTTCTTGAAGAAGATAATGCATGCAGCTTTAAAAATACTAACTTATTTTCCACTCTTTTTCCGCAAATTTAAATCCAGTACATGCTGCAAAGTCTCTTATAGAGTTTTGACTAAGTTATCCTTTTATTTTTACCCATTCTTGTCGTCTTTTGATTTTTCGAAGACGGCCTAAAGGCGGGTTTTGGGTATTCGAAGGTTAATCTAATCGAAACAAAAAGCTTTTCCTAAGAATATATTTTCCTATTATACTTCTATGCAATATCCAGGAATTTGTTCCTGGTAAATCTACAATATTGAAAAATACTTGAAGTGTCCACCTTCTGGATCCGGATTTAACACTATACTATTTTGCCATTTGAACATCAGAAGCGAAAATTGCCCAACAGACAAATTTGGAAAGTTGATAATAGCTCCCGGTTTAAAAGAATTTTAGATTCTCTCGATTTATCCCAAACAAAGTGGTACCAACGCAAATTTTTTATAAGCGTTGAAATAAAGCGAATAAAGCGTAAAATTTATGTAGTCATTCCCGCTCATACTTTTTGTAACAAAAAAAAAAACGGGACCACATATTATCGTATCTATATATATAAAATTCAATCTATGTTTATTTGTTTGTTTGTTTGTTTGTATGTTCCGAGTTGGCTCCGAAACGGCTGAAACGATTTACTTGAAACTTTCAGAGATCGTAGGGGGCGTTCATGTGGTGAAAATAGGGTACCTCATTTTTTGACACCTGGTCGCGGAGGGGGATCTCCCCTTCGTCGGACTTTTTGAAAATTGGACCAAAGTTGACCGATTTGCTTGAAATTTTCATTGAAGATTGGGGTTGGCATCTAGACAAAGATCCGCTACTTTTTATTTCGATATTTGGTGGCGGAGGGGGGCCTCCCCTTTGTTCGACTTTTTTTTAAGTACAGTGAAAAAACTAAAATTCTCTAAATTATCTGAGATTTACAGAGAACATGTGGTGAGGCTATGGAATTAATATGGGGTACCCGATGATTTCATATGTGGATGGGGACGGGGACCTCCCCCTTGCCCTACTTTTTGAAACTTGGAACAGAATTATGCGATTTGCTTGAAATTTTCATTGAATGTTGGGGTTGGCATCTAGACAAAATCCGCTACATTATTTTTCGATATTTGGTCGGGGAGGGGGACCACCCCTTTGCCCGAATTTTTTTCAAAGTACACTGAAAACAAAACTAAACTCCCCCGACTGAAAGTTTACGGAAAAAATAGGTGAGGTTATAACATTTGTACAAGGTTCCTGATTTTTTAATAAAAATAAAAGGACATAGGGAGACAACCGCTTCTCTTAAGTACATACAGAGAAACAATTAAACTTTACCGAGTTACTTGAAATTTACGGAGGACTGGGGAGAGGTTACGATATTCATAGTTGATGCCTGATTTTGTGATATTTGGACGGAAGAGAGGCCGCCTCTTTAGGCTTATAATTTGCTTGACATTTTCTTGGACTTTTACATAAGATACGCTACATAACTTTTCGATATTTGGTCGGGGAGGAGGTCCTCCTCTAAAACTGCAAATAAAAAACAAGAATTCTTAAGTTTTCTTGAAATTTACAAAGGCAGTGGGGGAAGGTTATGAACGAAGAGGCATCCTTCCTTGCCCCACACTTGAAGGAAAGTTTCAAGAATTTTCAGGGAAGGGTAGGGGTGCTATTCACTACGGTGTTTGTCGATATTGTATCGGGGAAAGTGACGTCCCTTTAAAACAATAGAGCAAAATGTATACATCTCCGATCTACTTGAAATTTACAGGGAAAGTGGGAGGAGGTGATTAAATTTATACATGATTTTTAAATTAGTATATGATTTTTCTATATCTGGTTGGGGAAGGGGAAAATTGAAATAAACTTTGTCGATTTACTTCGATAGAATTTATAGGGACCATTGAGTAGTTGTGAAATTAATATAGGGTACACACAAAAAAATAAAATATGAATTTGTACATAAACGAGTACATTTTTGAAAATTTATGGACTCTTTCATGAAATAGATGTATTTTTTTAAATCGTAAATACTTGTTATTAAATTAAGCAATTTTTAATAATGTGCATGGATTCTTCCATAAAATTAATGAAACTACATAATATATCCAAAAATACTGGTTTTCTCTTAGCATGAGAGAGCCATATATAACGTTTTTTAAGGCAACACGTGGCTTTGCTGTGTTTGGTTTTTTCAGTTCAGTTTGAGTCGCCATCGCGATTCGAATATTTTTTATTGCTGAAAATGGTTGACGAAATAAAACAATTTTATTAATTAACTGGAAGCATTGGTGCCCATATTTATAAGTAATAAAAAATATTATAATATGTTTTTTAATGCGGTTTTTAATAAATGGGTTCACTCATTTTGACCAGTTAAGAATTAGGGAAAAATCGGAAAGAAAACAGAAAAGAAGATCTATATTTAATGCATGATATTTTTAATATATACTATGTAAAAATACATATTTTTCAATGTCGAAAATTATGTATACTTCATTTATAATATTACAAATTTCATTAATATTATGTATACATTCGTAGTCAATGAAAACCTGTATTTTTTAATTTATGAAATTCTTTCATATAATTTATGAATTCCGTGTTTGGAAAATTTTTGGGAACACTATTCATAAAATAAATGAATTATTTTTTTGTGTGTACGTGATAGTTCGATATCAGGTTGGGGTGGAGCGAAGGTGGGGAGAGGGTTCCCTTTTGTCCGTTTTTGTTTTTTTTTTTTCTTAAATTGAAAGTTGAGGTTTGTCCGTAAATGGGAACTCGGTACATAATTTTATGATTTTTGCACAGGCTTCTGCCAGACTTCTTTTTAGTAAAGAACTTAAATTTACATGAAATTGGCAGCCAACGTAGAGGGTGCATTATTTTCCAACATTTTAGCAAATGTTAATGGCGTACAATTTTTTACTACTTTTGCTTTTTCCGATTTATTGGATGGGAAACAGTAATTCTTTGTATGTTATTATAATACGAGTATAGTGCTTAATTTTCAAATATGTTGAGGAGAAGGATACCTTTCCTTGACAAACCACACTTAAAATTCACAAGAAATATAGAAGATTGTCCAACTGCTTGAATACAGAACATTATTTAAAAAATTTGGAGGAAAGAGTACACCCTCTCCCCGACATTTTTTAAGACGAACCGTTTTACATATGCATATTCGCCGTATTTGTACCTATAAACGAAGAAGCGAGTAGTCCGATTTGTTTGAAAGAATTCAAATCTTTTCGAATTTGTTTTCAGCACGAAGGATATGGTTGACTAAGTTAACGCAAAATGTTCCTACAAATACGCTTCGGAAGGCGCAGCGAAACGGGCCGGGTTACGCTAGTGTTCCATAAATATGATAATTGCAAACCTTTGCATACTATGTATTAGTATGCACCACGGCGATACCATATTCCAATAAAGCCTTCTGTTTTTCCAGAGGAAAGGTTCACTGATTGAATAAAACTTGATGTAATAATTCATGACTTATAATAGTTTCCTTCCAAATACTTTATATAGAAATAAATATGTAGATCACCGAAAAGTATTGTAATTGTGATATCCTATTTTCAAAATGATAGAATCAGTCAAAGTTTTAATTGGACATTAAAAAAATACTTGACTAAAAATTAATTGACTTCATTAGCAACTTTCAATTAATTTCTTAATTGATGTCGATTGCAAAACTCAATAATTTTTTTTATAACAAAACGTAACAAATTTCAACTACTTTCTTAACTGACTTCTTGTTTTTAGCTTTATTAAAAAATTGATTGTTTGAAATAAATTTTTAGTTAGAAATTATAAAATATGTCCATCACTTTTTTAATTGAAATTGTCTTCCGAGTATTAATTATTTTTTTTTACTATTTTATACCCTCCACCATAACACATACCTTCCGTTTGTAACACATCGAAATATTGCCCTAAGACCCCATAAAGTATATATATTCTGGGTCGTGGTGAAATTCTGAGTCGATCTGAGCATGTCCGTCCGTCCGTCTGTTGAAATCACGCTAACTTCCTAACGAAACAAGCTATCGACTTGAAACTTGGCACAAGTAGTTGTTGTTGATGTAGGTCGGATGGTATTGCAAATGGGCCATATCGGTTCACTTTTACGTATAGCCCCCATATAAACGGACCCCCAAATTTGGCTTGCAAATCCTCTAAGAGAAGCAAAATTCATCCGATCCGGCTGAAATTTGGTACATGGTGTCAGCATATGATCTCTAACAACCATGCAAAAATTGGTCCACATCGGTTCATAATTATATATAGCCCCCATATAAACCGATCCACCATATGGCTTGCGGAGCCTCTAAGAGAAGCAAATTTCATCCGATCCGGCTGAAATTTGGTGCATGGTGTGAGTATATGGTCTCTAACAACCATGCAAAAATTGGTCCACATCGGTCAATAATTATATATAGCCCCCATATACACCGATCAACAGATTTGACCTCCGGAGCCTCTTGGAAGATCAAAATTCATCTGATTCAGTTGAAATTTGGTACGTGGTGTTAGTATATGGTCTTAAATACCCATGCAAAAATTGGTCGAAATCGGTCAATAATTATATATAGCCCCCATATAAACCGATCCCCAGATTTGACCTCCGGAGCCCCTTGCAAGAGCAAAATTCCTCCGATTCCGTTGAAATGTGGTACGTGATGTTAGTATATGGTATCCAACAACCATGCAGGAATTGGTTCATATCAGTCCCCATATAAACCGATTCCCAGATTTGACCTCCGGTGCCTTTTGGAGAAGCAAAATTCATCCGATCTGGCTGAAATTTGGTACGTGGTGGTAGTATATGATATTTAACAACCATGCCAAAAGTGGTCCATATCAGTCCATAATCATATATAGCCATATTAACCGATCGCGAGATTTGGTTTTGGAGCCTCTTGGAGGAGCAAATTTCATCAGAGTGAGTTGAAACTTGGTACATTGTGCTAGTATATGACCGTTAACAACCATGTCTAACTAGGTCCATATCGGTCTATAGTTATATATAACCCTCAGATAAATCGATCCCCAATCACACAAAAATTGGTCCATATCAAGTGCATAATTCTATATAGCCCCATATAAGCGACCCCCGTATTTCAATTCTGGCTCTCTACGTACCGTGCAAAAAGTCCATATCGATTCGTAATTATTTGTAGACTTACCTTTACATAACTTTTTTGTCTAATATATACCACGTATGGACTAACTCACAATTTAGAAAACGATGTTAAGAAGTTTTAAGATACCACAACCCAAGTAATTCGATTGTGAATGACAGTCTTTCGTAGAAGTTTCTACGCAATCCATGGTGGAGGGTACATAAGATTCGGCCTGGCCGAACTTACGGCCGTATATACTTGTTTATGTTCATTTAAACTAGATTATTTAAATATTTATTCGAGCTTGACATTATTAAGTTACTGAAAAGAAAATACCAGATACTCATCTCGCAAGCCTGACTATACATATATGTTTCAGTGTTGGGGACTACACATTCTAGATTTTTAATGAAAAATGTTAAAACTTTAATCAAATTCAAATGACTTAAATAACACCTGTGGCTTAAATAGCCACCGTTGTGCAATGGTTAGCATACCCGCCGTGGGTTCGATTCCTGCATCGACCGAACACCAAAAACTTTTTCAGCGGTGGATTATCCCACCTTATGTGGTATCACAATGGACTGAAGTCTAAGTGAGCCTGATACATCGGGCTGCCACCTAACCTAAATAACTGAATATTTCTCTCTTGATTAAAAAGTTAATTGTATCAATTAATTTATTAATTAAAAAAACAATTTCAACTTCAATCAACTTTTTAATTGTTAATATTTTGGTGATATTTTTTTTGGTTGGATATAATTTTACATTCGATTTTTTTACTCTGAAGGAATTTATTTCCATTCTCGTCTTTGAAATTTTCAAATATGTCTTGTCAAACGACGATAATTGCGCCTAGGTTGATGGATTATGGACGAGGTCAATACACGTACTTTAGCGAGTTATAATGTATAAAACGTACCTGTTGCCATTCTCCTCGTATAGATTTGATGGACAAATGGAAATCAAATAATGAAATCGGATAACACTGTCACTCTGTAATTTATGTCCCATACATTAGTCATCATTGGAACACGACAATTCTAAGGGAGATGCATTAGAGCTATTTACACAATCGGCAATAACTTTAAAATAAAGCAAATCTATCACCAATTGATGAACTACCATCCATCAGACATCTCATCCCACTGCAATGAGGTTACCACGTGAACTCATCATCAATGCTACCTGATTATTTAGCCATGCACGGAACACCTTACTAAAAAAATCCAAATGATATAAACAGGGGCAATTATTCATACTGTGGTTCAACAATAAAACGAATTCGTTAGAAGCCAACACCAAAGAATGGCTGTGAAAAGAAACACGTCCGCCAAGCAGAACAACCACCACGTAGAGTATTTCGAGAAGTTAATGCAACCAAATGCTTTTTGTCAAATGTCACATCGCTCCGATAAGGTGTTATTGAATCATCTTAACGCACATTAGACATTTTTCTTAACGATTGAATTTGGTGAGAACCACGTCGTCTAAAGAGCTGATGTGTCGTCACAGGTAGCAAAGCGGAAAGTGGTCAAGAAAAGGGCAGAATCAATAGACACTGTCATCTAAGTGTCAGGGTGAGAGGACACAGTCAGATAGTGTTTGCTGGATGTTATCGGCGAAATGCATGTATCCTTTGCTCAAGTCAGCGCTTGTTCTTCGAATAGTCTTGTAAGAGATGCAGGTCTTAATGAGCCCATCAAAGGAAGATGACTATGATAAAGGTATGCTTGTGCAAACACAAAACTGGTATGGATTCGGAGACCATTACCAAGAGGATATGCCTTCATTGCACCATCTCCTCACCAGGACTATATTGATGAGCGAGTGGTAATGGAGCATAAAATATTTTGACAAATCGCAGGCACTTAATCAAATTCGAATATCGCACCACATAAACGATCAATAAATCAAGGTTCGCCCTTGGCATTTTCCCCAGCAATACATATTCTGTGAAGGAGGAAGAGGTGAAAAATATCGCTCTCCAACTACCTGTACGAAGCGAACGAGGCGTTTATCACTAACATCCGCAACATCGTCATCATTATCAGCATTAGGTTTAAGAACTGTGTCGGATTTTTAGGTCAATCTAATATTGGGAACGAATCAGTAATGCTGATTGTGTAAATTGTCGCTGATGTTGTTTGTGATAAAGTTGATGGTGGTGAAGGTGTTGGTGGAATGGAACTCGAATACCTGCTCTGGTAGCGAAAGATTTCCTTAATATTGTATATGAGAGGCATTGTCCGTACATATCTCCAAAATAGCACCCTAAACATATACAGTCATTGGCATAAGTATATTGGCAAACAGCAACTATTGCATTTTGTATCAGTACTTTGTACATGTATATCACCAAAGACGTAATACTTTTTAATGCTTCTGGGGTTCTGGGGAGAGGTTCCTTCTGATTTCAATTTAACAATAGGGAAATCGGTCGCTAAATGATTACAAAATTTGTTAGAAGTCGGCATCCTAAAAAAAAAAAAGGCCGGTACTCTGTTCGGTTTTCGCGTTGAAACTTAAGGCCGGTACTCTGTTCGGTCGGTACTCTGTTCGGCCGGTACTCTGTTCGGTTTTCGCGTTGAAACTTCATACAAAACCAAAAAATGCAAAAAACTAGCGAAATTTTTTCCATTTGTGATACTTTGTTTTTTTTTCGAGTTGAAAACTGACGTAAATCGATCAGTCAGTATTTTCATAACATGGCGCCATTTGCAATGAGAATTAAGAAATAATTTATTTATTAAACTGATTTTAGTGAATTTATAATGCAAAAGTGGATCGGATTATTATTTAAAAATGTAATCTGATCGATTGATAAAAAAAGTATAACATGGAGTTGTATTTCCGTAAAAACTAGCAACCAACATCTAGCTGCTCGCTACTATATTGTAGAACATAAACAATGTACAAAACATGAAATTTAAACAGAAATGTTAACAAAATAAAAGCTTTATTTGGTGAATTATATTTTACATTCGTTTCATTTGTACTGGGCATCGGGATAATAAACACGGAACAAAATATTAACTAAAGGAGCACAGCTATTGATGTTGCAAAACAAGCATTAGCACTTCAACCAACATGTATACGAGTAGTACCGGCAATGAATGGATTCACAAGAATTACTTGCTATGTTCCAAAAAATAAAATGCAGTATTGTAAAATTAGATTTTTTAAATCCAAAGTTATTTGTAAAATAACTTCTGCTTCTTCTTTTTCAATTTAATTATTATGTATGCGTGTGTGTGTAAATCGAGCTACTAGTTGCCTATGTATATGTAATCATTTCGTGACATTTTGCGAAGTTGTCAATACATTTCGATGAAATAAACGCGAAAAAGTTCCAAAATGGCTGTTTTTTCCTTCAAAATATATTGTCAACACTATAATTTTTCAACACGGAACAATGATTGAGGGGAACTTTTTTCGCACCAACAAACAGAGTAGGTTAGGTTAGGTTAGGTGGCAGCCCGATGTATCAGGCTCACTTAGACTATTCAGTCCATTGTGATACCACATTGGTGAACTTCTCTCTTATCACTGAGTGCTGCCCTATTCCATGTTAAGCTCAATGACAAGGGACCTCCTTTTTATAGCCGAGTCCGAACGGCGTTCCACATTTCAGCGAAACCACTTAGAGAAGCTTTGAAACCCTCAGAAATGTCACCAGCATTACTGAGGTGGGATAATCCACCGCTGAAAAACTTTTTGCTGTTCGGTCGAAGCAGGAATCGAACCCACGACCTTGTGTATGCAAGGCGGGCATGCTAACCATTGCACCACGGTGGCTCCCAACAAAAACAAACAGAGTACCGGCCTATACATATAATCTCAGACATATTCTGCTTCAAACATATATATGTTCAGAATTTATTAAAAAAATTGTTTCTACTATGGAAACATGTTATGTTTCACAAAATAGTTAATTACAGCTTCTAAACATTTGTTTGCTTGCAGCAAAATGTCTTAAATATAATTGTGTTGGAATACAAATAAAAACGTGTATGTAATTATTTTTGATTATTACACTTTATATACAAAATATGTATGTAAGTCGATAAACAATCACGAAAGTTTGCTCAGCAAACTACACTTTTATTTGTTGTAATTAAACATGCAGTTTTTCATACTCTTTGATGTCGAACTATTAGACTGAATAGCGGAAGTGTGGAATGTTCCATTACTTCAACAAGTATGGAAAGTGTAAAGTCGGGCCGAGCCAACTATACGATACCCTTCACCACTGTGTGACTAAAATTGGTCTACATGTATTTAAATCTGAACAGATTTGCACCTATTTGGTACATTTCTACAAATTATCTACAATTTTAAATTGTAATTGTAAATTGTAAGGAAAGTTTAATGTCTGGGCGGGCCGACTGTATTATATCCTTCACCACTTTGTAGACAAAACTTATTCAAATTTGTTGGTAGCTACACACAAAAAAATTTCAAGAACATTTTTCCAATTAAAATTTTAATTGAGTTTTAAAAAATATTCAATTAAAAATTTAGTTAATTCAACAAATTTTTTAATTGAAACAAAAATCAATCACAAAAATAATAGTATCAATTAATTTTTTAATTGGATCAATTAACTTTTTAATTGACCTTCAATTTATTTTTTAATTGATACTATTATTTCTGTGATTGAAGACATTTCAATTAAAAATTAATTGGATCAATTAATTTCGTGATTGAATCA
The DNA here is from genome assembly GCF_050003625.1 of Haematobia irritans. Taxonomy (NCBI): domain Eukaryota; kingdom Metazoa; phylum Arthropoda; class Insecta; order Diptera; family Muscidae; genus Haematobia; species Haematobia irritans. Next base: position 78,188,880 of record NC_134400.1, on the reverse strand, counting down.
GAAAAAATTTTTTTGTGTGTATATAAATATTTATGTCCCCATACATATATATTTAAATCTGACGCGATTTGGATACAATTTTTTTTATATTCCTACAAAATTTCTTGAATTAAATATTAAATCGGCTAACGTCATGGAGCGAAGCACAATGTTAATAAAAAACAAGTAAGGAAAGTCTAAAGTCGGGCGGGGCCGACTATATTATACCCTGCACCACTTTGTAGATCTAAATTTTCGATACCATATCACATCTTATATCTAAGGGTTTGTCCCAAATGCATACATTTAAATATCACTCGATTTGGACAGAATTTTAAAGACTTTTACAAAACCTATAGACTCAAAATTTTAGTTGGCTAATGCACTAGGGTGGAACACAATTTTAGTAAAAAAATGTGGGAAACATTTAAGTCTGAAGCAATTTTAAGGAAACTTCGCAAAAGTTTATTTATGATTTATCGCTCGATATATATGCATTAGAAGTTTAGGAAAATTAGAGTCATTTTTACAACTTTTCGACTAAGCAGTGGCGATTTAACAAGGAAAATGTTGGTATGTTGACCATTTTTGTCGAAATCAGAAAAACATATATATGGGAGATATATCTAAATCTTAACCGATTTCAATCAAATTTGGCACACATGACTATATTACTAATTGTACTCCTAGTGCAAAATTTCAACCAAATTGGGCCAAAACTCTGGCTTCTGGGGCCATATAAGTCCATATCGGGCGAAAAATATACATGGAAGCTACATCTAAATTTGAACCGATTTCAATCAAATTTGGCACGCATAACTACAATGCTAAATCTACTCCATGTGCAAAATTTCAACCAAATTGGGCCAAAACTCTGGTTTTTAGGACCATATTAGTCCATATCGGGCGAAAGATATATATGGGAGCTATATCTAAATCTGAACCGATTTCAATCAAATTTTGCACACTTGACCATACTACTAATTGTACTCCTAATGCAAAATTTCAACCAAATTCGGCCAAAAATCTGGCTTCTGGGGCCATATAAGTCCATATCGGGCGAAAGATATATATGGGAGCTATATCTAAATCTGAACCGATTTGGCTGATATTTTGCAAGTTTTTCGAGACTCATAAAATATTCGGATATACTGAATTTGAAGAACATCGGTTGATAAACACGCTAACTATGACCACATCGGGGATAAATATATATGGCAGCTACATCTAAATCTGAACCGATTTTTTTCAAAACCAATAGCGATTGTCTCTGTCCCAAGAAACGGCCCTATGACCCTATGCGATAGGACTTAAATTGCGAGCTGTACTTTGTGCACAAAATAACATATACAGACAGACGGACGGACAGACGGACATCGCTAAATCGACTCAGAATTTAATTCTAAGCCGATCGGTATACTAAATAAAAGATGGGTCTATGACCAGGGATCCGGAGCGGTCCATTTTTTTCGCTCCGCTCCGCTCCCGCTCCGAGAAAAAAAAAACCGCTCCGCTCCGACAAAAAAAAATCGCTCCGCTCCGCTCCTCTTCGAGAAAATTATAGTACAAACATTGTATTATTTGTTCAATTGAGTTTTATTATACCCTGTTCCACACTGTGGAACAGGGTATTATAAGCTAGTGCATATGTTTGCAACACCCAGAAGGAGACGAGATAGACACATGGTGTCTTTGGCAAAAATGCTCAGGGTGGGCTCTTGAGTCGATATAGCGATGTCCGTCTGTCCGTGAACACATTTTTGTAATCAAAGTCTAGGTCGCAGTTTTAGTCCAATCGACTTCAAATTGGGCAAGTATGTGCTTTGGCTCAGAATAGAACCCTATTGATTTTGGAAGAAATCGGCCAGAGTTTTACCCCAATTTGGTTGAAATTTTGCATTGGGAGTAGAATTAGCATTGTAGCTACGCGTGCCAAATTTGGTTGAAATCGGTTCAGATTTAGATATAGCTCCCATATATAGCTTTCGTCCGATTTACACTCATATGACCACAGATGCCAATTTTTTGCTCCGATTTAGTTGATATTTTACACAGGGAGTAGAATTAGCATTGTAGCTATGCGTGCCAAATTTGGTTGAAATCGGTTCAGATTTAGATATAGCTCCAATATACAGCTTTCGGCCGATTTACACTCATATGACCACAGAGTCCAATATTTTGTTCCGATTTAGATGAAACTTTGCAAAGGGAGTAGAACTAGCATTGTTCCTATGCGTGCCAAATTTCGTTGAAATTGGTTCAGATTTAGATATATCTCCCATATATAGCTTTCGCCCGATTTACACTCATATGACCACAGAGGCCAATTTTTAACTCCGATTTAGTTGAAATTTTGCACAGGGAGTAGAATTAGCATTGTTGCTATGCGTGCCAAATTTGGTTGAAATCGGTTCAGATTTAGTTATAGCTCCCGTATATATGTTTTTCTGATTTCGACAAAAATGGTCAAAATACCAACATTTTCCTTGTAAAATCGCCACTGCTTAGTCGAAAAGTTTTAAAAATGACTCTAATTTTCCCAAACTTCTAATACATATATATCGAGCGATAAATCATAAATAAAGTTTTGCGAAGTTTCCTTAAAATTGCTTCAGATTTAAATGTTTCCCATATTTTTTACTAACATTGTGTTCCAACCTAATGCATTAGCCGACTTAAATGTTGAGTCTATAGATTTTGTAGAAGTCTATCAAATTCCGTCCAGATCGAGTGATATTTAAATGTATATATTTGGGACTAACCTTTATATATAGCCCCCAACAGATTTGACAGATGTGATATGGTATCGAAAATTTAGATCTACAAAGTGGTGCAGGGTATAATATAGTCGGCCCCGCCCGACTTTAGACTTTCCTTACTTGTTTTATTTAGAAAAATCGGGTGGTACATATATGGGAGCTATAGCTACATCTGAACCGATTTCGATGATTTTTTGCATATAGTTAGTGCTATAGAAGATTACATTTAGCCAACTTTGAGTAAGATCGGTTGATAAATAAGGGTTTTATGACCTAATTTGGCAAAATCGGGCGATACATATATATGGGACCTATATCTAAATCTCAACCGATTTCTATGAAATTTTCAGACTTAAAGGGTGATACAGAAGATTATTTTGTGCTAAATTTAACGACGATCGGTTAGTAAAAAAGTGCAACGTGACCCCATTTGTCGAAATCGAGCAATACATATATATGGGAGCTATATCTAAATTTGATCCGATTTCTTCCAAATTCAATAGCGTTCGTCCTTGTGCCCAAAAAAACTCCCTGTACCAAACTTAATCAAAATCGGTTAATAATTGCGACCGGAATCCTGTGAACAACAAATACATAGACAGACGGACGGATGGACGGACGGACACCAAGCGCTAGATCGACTCAGGAGGTGATTCTGAGTCGATCTATATACCGATTTTATTGGGTCTAAAATCAATATTTCTGGTAGGCACATTTTTTGGCAGATCAAACTTATGATACCCTAACCACTATGTGGTTTAGGGTATAATGACTTTAAAACAATGTGTTGAAACATTTTATTAATTTTGAAGATTTTTTCAGAAATATTAAATCCATTTTGACTTCATTAAAACGAAATTTGCATTCATGTTAGGATACACATTTTTATGTGGAATCACTTAGCTATAAGGACAAACAGACTTCATTGAAAAGTTTAGAGACTTTTAGACAAGGAGAAATACGTCTTCTATTCTAAGCAAAATTCGTATTCGTATTTCAAGCATGTGAAATATTTGGCCTCCCGACAATATTCTTTGCGGTGCACCATCTACTATTTAATATGTGATAGAAACCAAATTTATGAAAATGGACCAAATTCTGTTTGGTCCGACCATCGGACCAAATTTAAAAATTAGAAATGTTTTGGACCAATTTTGGTCCGATCGGACCAAAACGGCAACGCTGATTGGAATTGAAAGTCTATACACAGAGTAGAAGTAACTACTCTCCGAAAGTTTTTTTGTTTTGCAACAGACGTAGAGAAGAGGTTTTGTTTTATTTGTAATGTGTGTGTGTATGTTTATGTTTGCAACAACCTCCATCGAAATCAGTCCGTGGTATACCTACGAATATTCTTACTCAGATCTAGTGTTACCTAATTTCGCTTTTTTCCCCTTTATTGTAAAAATACATTTTCGAACAGCGTTTTTAAGAAATGTTCGTTCTCAAAAAAGTAGATAACATGCAATAATACAAATCAAGTCATTTGTTTTCAATGTGAGAAAAAATTAAAATAAATGTATATGCGCACATTTTTCAACCAAAATTGAAACTATCCTTAATTTTAATTAAATTTTCGAGAACTAATATCAGAAATAAGAGAATACTAGGATATAGTACAATAGTAAAGCAAATATGAATGTCCTTACACTGAAAAAAATAATTTTTCTTAATTATTAAAGTCACGTTGACCTTACCTCAAAAATTTTATCTTTCATGTTATGATACACATTTTTAAGTAAAATCACTTAATTAGAAGGACATTACAACTTCATTCAAAAGTTTATTGACTTTTGGACAAGGTTAAGCAAAATTTGCATTCTTATTCTAAGGACATGAAATCTTTGACTTCACGACAATATTTTTTTCAGTGTAGAAAACTAAAAAATTAAATATAAATAAGATCGTTTAATTGCATTTATTTGACGTTCATTACAAACATCTTTGTAGTGATACGGGATGAAATTGATCGAAAGTACTGTTGTTACTTTTACAACACATACTAGAGATATATTTTGACATTTGCCATTTTTGAAAACAATTACTAAAAAAACACGTTGTGTTTTCCCCAATGTACGTACGTACAAAAATACATATTGTACATTTAAACGTTTACTCACACTACGCTAAGTACTAGCTATATTTGAAATTACCTACACAGTGTAATTTCAAAGTTACACATTTCATTCAAGTAATATTTTATTCGGAGCGGTTTTTCATTTGGAAACCGCTCCGCTCCCGCTCCGCTTCGCTCCGGATTTTAGAAATGCCGCTCCCGCTCCGGCAAAAAAAGGGCTTGCTCAGCTCCGCTCCGGATCCCTGTCTATGACCACTATTTCTTGGCGTTACATACAAATGCACAAACTTATTATACCCTGTACCACAGTAGTGGTGAAGGGTATAATTATGGGAAATATAAAGCTAGAGCCATTGCTACTTGGCAGTGGAGATTTTAGTGTGATAAGTGGTAGATCTCGCCAAAACAGGTGGTAATTTGTGGGCCATGTACCAATTTTTGGCCACGTTGGGGGTGCCGGAGCTTTATCTAAACCTTAACCCATTCTGTGGAAAGTCAGGGGATCATTCAACCGTCGAACTGAACGGACATGTTCATATATCAGAATAAATAAATGAACCGTAATAAGTACTTATTACGAATTGAAAGTTTGGTGATTCATTAAGCCACCACGCAGCGAAATTCAAAGACATCCATTGGGCTGCTAACATCAGGACTGAGTGGACGGGTTTCAACACAAGTTCTTAATTTGGGCTTCATCTAAACCTTAACCCATTCTGTGGAAAGTCAGGGGATCATTCAACCGTCGAACTGAACGGACATGTTGTTCATATATCAGAATAAATAAATTAACCGTAGTAAGTACTTATTACGAATTGCAAGTTTGGTGGTTCATTAAGCCACCACGCAGCGAAATTCAAAGACCTCCACTGGGCTGCTAACTTCAGGACTCAGTGAACGGGTTTCAACTGAAGTTCTTAATTTGGGCAATGACCAAGAGTCAGGCCCTATTACTCGACCTGCAGACGGGACGACAGTTTGCGACACATCTTTGGCCAAATGAACCTTTCCTAAGATAACGACATCAAAAGGTGGTAATCTCTCACGAAAGAGGTTTAAGGAACGCAGAAATTCTTTGAATATCCTAAAGAATGTAGGATCTGTCGCCCTAAGCACGTTGTCGCCTAAGCAAAGCAATTCTTTGGAATAGGCGAAAGGAATTCTTGAAGCTGGCAAAAGGGAACGTTTGCCGGATGAGTTGCCAGCTTCTAAAAGGGATCAAGGATAGTTAGCATCAATTGCAAAAAGACAGTCTATAGTAAACTGGGGAGCAGTTGACGGTATGGTTCCAAAGCATAAGTGGGAGAAATTGAGAATGCTTTGCCTGGCGTCTACTCAAAGGAGCTAATCCTTGACACCAAGAGGCTAGATGTTATCAAGGACGATTTAATCTAATCGCAATTGAGGACCAGATGTCTATAGATTGTTTCAAAGCTACGTTAATACTAATGGGTGAAGTTTGGGAAGGAGCCGCTATAGAGTTAGTCGAGAAAAAATACCTGCTAGACCTAGAGCGCATTCATGGATATCTGCAAACCCTCCTGATCCTTAATCTATTATAAATAGACTAAAGGATCTTCCAACCGCTAACTGGAAGGTTGTCCGTTTGGATGGACCAAGACGGCATGCGGTGTTTATATTAAACACTCAGTCTTTTCCACATCTAGCCAAGTGCCAGGGCCGTGTATGTTATGGCTTTCATTATATCTAAATCAAGGTATATAAAAACAATCAGCCAAAGGATTCCGAAATGGATAAGCCTCACTCTGAATCAGAAATGAGCAGATCTTCTTGCGAAGTCGAGGGAGATACCAAAGTTGCAGACATGGATGGAGCCGTATGCGAGAGGAGGTGTCTTCTGCCTCAAAACTCACCAAAGTTGAACCGAGTGGTATTGCGAGAGTCACAGAGATTTGTGAAGATGACATTCTTGATGACTCTATCGAAACGGCTGATGTGATAGTTGTTGAAAATATTACAAGCAGCACTGTAAGGCTGCTTGTACATTAGGAGTCCTTCTGATGAAAGGTGTCTTAAATCTATGGGGAAGTAGTGACATTAATTCAAGAGAAGAGCCACTCGTAGAGTTTATACTGGAGATACCAGAGACAAATATGAGCACTGTGCAAGATATCGAACACGCAGTGGAGCGGATTACTAAAGCCTTCAATATCTCACTGAAAGCTACATGCCCTAGAGGAAAGCCAAAATGGAAAACTCCACCACCATGGAGGTAGTAGTACCATAGGGGGTCAGCGGTCATGTCTTATTGTTTAACTTGTATCGGAATCATGAATAAAATGTGGTGTAAAGAGATTTGCACCTTTCAAGTCCCCCATACCTAATGAAATTACTCCGGCGGAGTTACAAGCAGTGACTGACATATTATCCCTTGGTTTGTCGGGGTTTTAGCATATATTCCAAGAGGGAAACAAAAGTCATTTTTATACCTAAAGCGGGAAAAGCCTCTGACTCGAGTGAATAGGAGTTCCGACCAATCAGGCTCATTCCTTCTTAAGACTCTCTAGAGGATGATAGATCCCAGGAAAAAAATGGAAGTTCTTCTGAAGGCACAACCTTAAAAGCACTTCCAAAAATATCCACCCAAAGATGTTCTTTATTTTAACTACAGATAAAGTTCATTTAATTCAATTTTTTATAACTTTATAATATTATATTTTTAATGAGTAATTTTAACTTTTTTGTTTCAAATAGGTTAAAAACAGAGTACGAATTAATAAAATGGTACAAATTATTAAAATTTTGTAGAAAAAATTGCAATATCCATTCTAGCAAAATTGGGAGTTTTTGAAAATTTTTGAAGTCAAACGTTTCAGACAAGCGTTAGAATGCATAAAAAATCATAAATTATAAAAATTATTTATTTAGCAAAATATCACAATTTTTTTTAATTCACATCCAAAATACTGAATTCGGATCACACCTTAAGAAGTGATGCAAATTCAGTGCAACGTCTGTTGATATGGTGGACATCCGTCCTATGACAAGAACATTTTAAACTACTTTTTTGGCGACGCTTTTTTGCTGGGGATATTTATCGATTCAAGATTGCTCTCGAAACGATAACATGCTCACTCGACCGCATTGCATGAACTAGTCAGCTTATTGAAAGCAAAATAAACGATAAAAGTGGTGACATACGCAGATGATATGGCACTAGCAGTCAGAGGAAAATTCCCATCCAAAATTAACATAGAGAAATGGGTGAAAGAGGATAGTATTGAGGTAAATTCTGCAAAGACAGAACTAGTCATGTACTGTGAAGAATGCAAAATTCCCACGGTGAAGCCCATCTCCGTAGAGGGTATTGATAAGTGTGATCCGATCGGACCAAAATTGCCCATCTCCGTAGAGGGTATTGATAAGTGTGGTCCGATCGGACCAAAATTGGTCCAAAAAATTTAATTTTTGATGGTCGGGCCAAATGGAATTTGATCGATTTTGGTCCATTTTCGCCATCGATCATGTGTTCCAAATTTTGTTTTTATGTCCTGCAGCATTCTGTTTAACAGGGTATTATAATTTAGAGCAAAATAGATTCAAAGAACACACAAATGCTTTGTTTATCCTAAAGAAATTAGGATCAGTCGACCCAAGCACGTTGTCGGCTATGCAAAGCGATTCCTTAAAATGGGCTCAAGGAATTCTTGAAGCTAGCAAAAGGTAGCGATCACCGGATGAACTGCCATCCTCTAAACGGGATCAAAGATCGTTTGCCTCAGTTGCAAAAGACAGTCTTGTCATGGCTATCATTAATAAAGGAGCATTGGACGGTATGGTTCCAAAGCCAAAATGGGGGGAAATTGAGAACGCGATGTGTGGTGTCTACTCAGAGGTGCGAAAAAAGTTTCCCGGACCAAGTCCTCGACGGCAAGATGCTGGATGGTATCAAGGACGATATAAGTTAATATGGATTGCTTTAAAGCTGCTTTGATGCTAATTGGTGAAGTTTGGGAAGGAGCCGCTTTGGAGTTAGTCGATAGAAAAGACATACCGGCTACCGGCAATCCTCCTAATCCTGAGTCAATACTAAACAGACTAAAGGAATGTAACCCAGATCTTCCAACCGCCGATTGGAAGGTTGGTCGTTTGGATGAGGTGGATGGACCAAGACGACATTCGGTGTTTATATTGAACATTGAGTCGCTGTTACATCTAGCCCAGACAAAAGGACGTGTAAGTTATGGCTTTCATGATATCCATATGAAGGTATACAAAAGCGATCAGCCAAAGGATTCCGAAACGAACAAGCCTCCGGTAGAGTCAGAAGAAGAAAAATCTTGCGAAGCCGGAGGAGACATAAAAACTGCAGACATTGACGAACATCGTATGCGGGAAGTCCCTACAGGCTCAAACCTCACCGAGAATTGTGAAGAGGAAGCCCTTGATAACTCAATTGAAGCGGCTGATGTGACGGCGGTTCCTCCAGATAAATCTTCACCATTGTAAGGCCGCTGCCTTAAAAGTTCTCCTGACGAAAGGAGACATAGATATAGTTCTTATTCAAGAACCATACATATATAAGAACAAGATCTGTGAATTAAGCACTCCGGGTTTCAGACTTTTGCATAATACCGGTAAAGATATAAATCGAGCATGTCTAAGTGCTAAAAACGAACTAAACTTGTTTCTGCTTCCTTCATTGAGCAATGCAGACACTGTCGTAGCCAGTCTAGAGGTATCCAAATGTAAATATTGGGTATCTTCGGTCTACATGGGACATGATAGGGAGATGCCTTCATGTGACATTAAGACCTTAGTTGAGGAGTCACTGAAAACAACGACAAAACTCATTATGGGATGGAATTAGGGTTGCCAGATGGACTGGAATAGGCTGGAATTTCTATAATATTTCCAGCTAAATATACTTTTGAAATAATATTTCAATAAAAAGGACTATACGTTTAGTTATTTATCTTTTTATTCTCAATAAGGTGATTTTTGAGTGTTAATTACTTTTAACCAGCACTCAATTTCACCCAGAGAGAGAAAGCGTAGTAACTCAAAATTTTGAAATTTTCATTTTTCATTAAAAAACGATACACATTGTAAAATTGTCCCACTTTTTACTATTCTTTCATTAAAAAATGCCGTTATGTCTCTCTTCTTGTCTTCAGAGTTAATACTTTTTTACTACAGTTTTTTGTATCTACTGAAAAATAAAAATTTTTAGTTACTACCGTTTTGTTTAATATGTGCGATATGTATTATCTATTAGATCTGCATTAAACCTATTTTGTATTTTTTTTATACCCTCCATCATAGGATGGGGGTATATTAACTTTGTCATTCCGTTTGTAACACATCGAAATATTGCTCTAAGACCCCATAAAGTATATATATTCTGGGTCGTGGTGAAATTCTGAGTCGATCTAAGCATGTCCGTCCGTCCGTCCGTCCGTCTGTTGAAATCACGCTAACTTCCGAACGAAACAAGCTATCGACTTGAAACTTGGCACAAGTAGTTGTTATCGATGTAGGTCGGATGGTATTGAAAATGGGCCATATCGGTCCACTTTTACGTATAGCCCCCATATAAAGGGACCCTCAGATTTGGCTTGTGAAGCCTCTAACAGAAGCAGATTTCATCCGATCCAGCTGAAATTTGGTATATGGTGTTGGTATATGGTCTCTAACAACCATGCAAAAATTGGTCCACATCGGTCTATAATTATATATAGCCCCCATATAAACCGATCACCAGATTTGGCTTGCGGAGCCTAAAAGAGAAGCAAATTTCATCCGATCCGGCTGAAATTTGGTACATGGTGTTGGTATATGGTCTCTAACAATCATGCCAAAATTGGTCCACGTCGGTCCATAATTATATATAGCCCCCATCATTAGCGTAGCTAGACAATTTTCCTAGGGGGGGCTATAGCCCCCCTAGGTAAAACTTTACAGACTGAACTTATAGGTTCAACTAATTTTTTATTTCATACAATTGAATAAAAAAATAGACATCTAAATAACTCGACAATCAATTTATAATAAAGCAACTAAAAGTACCCCACGGGAAATTGGTGCAAATTACCACTGACGGACCTATCACAGAACTGGTACCTGCACGCAGAGAAGAAACATGATTGTCACAATCATATTCGAAGAGCAAAATAATATGATAGGAGCTATTTTTGCGGCGACCATGTAACATTTTAACCTGCAACCATGTTGGCTCAGTGAACATGGTTCTAAGAAAAATGTAATTGTCCTCATCTAAAATGTTATTATATTGATAAAAAGAATTTTGTTTGAATGAAAAGACAATGGTCACGATTTAAAATGTTATGGTATTCATTAAAAATGTTTTTCTCCTAGTTAAAAGAACATGGTCACAACCTAAAATGTTTTGATCTTTATGAAAAAACTTTTTTCATCGTCGAAAAAAGGACGCCACTTGATAAAAGAAAACACAAAATTAATTTTATTTGTTTGTTTTTATTTATTTATAAATAAAATTTGTTACATCGAGCTCATCAAATGTACAAACGCAGACATCATGTAACTGCAAATAAAAATAAATTATACCATATAGCAAAATGCAGAACAATAAAACAGGTACATTTTTTCAAATACACTTTCCTTTTTTGTGTTCACATAAAACCACGTGCCAGTTCTGAATAAATAAATTAACACAAAACACAGTAAATCCGTATTCTCCGTCCATTCCAAGAAACAATCAACACACGACTGACGCGCAAAATGAAAATCGTGTGTACCTGCTCAATGTTTTTATAAAATTCTTTTCGCTGCAAACAAGTTAAAAAATTAAATGGTCACGAAAAAATATAAATGGTCTTTATGGCCATGTAATGGTTCTAGACATGTCTATACTTAACCTATAAAAATACTTTTTTCCCTGTAAAAAAGTAAAAAAAATTGAATGGTCAGGTACATGATTTTCCCGACCATTTAATGGTCTCAAATTCTATCATTTAAATGATAGAACATGTTTGCGGTATTTGAGAACCATTCAAATGCTTATTGCCACCATACATTTTTCTCCGCTCGGAAACTATTTTTACAAAGACTAAATACATGGTTTTCGCGGCAATTACATGCTCTAGATAAGCATTAAATGGATGCGGCAACCATGTCCAAACATGGTTTTTCTGTCCGTGTGTGCTCCAGTTAGTTGCAATTTTCACATTTAGTGAAATAGAATGATCAGAATAACCTTTTGTTCGACATATTTCAAAAGTTTTTTTTTCATTTCGGGTTCGATTAGGAGCCCAAATTGAAAGAGATTTCTAAGAGTTTGTCCGAGACTGGTTCCTGAGGACCTTTTTATGGGTTGCTCCTGCTAAATTGTCCCAGGACGTGTCCTTTGGGATGAGTCCAAGACGCGTCCTAAAATGTAAGTTTACTCCGTCAATGACAAACCCATGTTAAAGTGGACGGTCCCTTCCATACGTTTTGATCAGAACTGGGACTGGTCCATACACACCAGGGACTAGTCCTGTACCATTTCTGTGGTTGATCCATTTCCCGTAGGGTAGTTCCACACTTTTCCCAGCAAAAAATTGGGAGTTGTTCTAAAGGCACAACTTTAAAAGCACTTCCAAAAATGTCCTCACAAAAAAGTTAACTATTTTAACTACACAGGAAGTTTTTTACTTAATTTTTTTACATTTTAATGCGTAATTTTTTGTTTTCTTTTTTCAAATAGTTTAAAAAAAGAGTAAGAATAAATAAAATGGTACAAAAGTATACAAATTATTTATTTGGGAAAATATCACAAAATTTTTAATTCACATTCAAAACACTGAATTCAGATCACACCCTAAGAAGTGATGTAAATTCATTGCAACGGTTGTTGAAACGGTGGACATTCGTTCTATGACAAGTTCATATTACATTCATCGCTTCTCCGCCAATTTTGTACCACTTCCAAACCCAAAAAGAACATTTTCACTTCTTTTTTGGCGACGCTTTTTTGCAGCATTATTAAGATATTAATTTATGAAAGAATAGTTTTAATATCAATTAGTATTTTTTATTCAACAAAATCATAAGTTCAACCACAGCTTTATTTCATAAATATCAGACTTCTACCACAACTTAAGTAATTCGATTGTACATGAAAGTCTTTAGTGAAACTTTGTGCGCTGTACGAGTATATACTTGTTTAATTTTTATAAAAATGTAAACTCGTAAATAGGTTTTCAAATTCTGGGGGGGGCTAAAATTTTTCTGGGGGCCAAAGCCCCCTCCCCAGAGGCCTTCCTACGCTTATGGCCCCCATATAAACCGATCCCCAGATTTGGCTTGTGGAGCCTCCAAGAGAAGCATATTTCATCCGATCCGGCTGAAATTTTGTACATGGTGTTGGTATATGGTCTCTAAAAATCATGCCAAAATTGGTCCACGTCGGTCCATAATTATATATAGCCCCCATATAAACCGATCCCCAGATTTGGCTTGCGGAGCCTCAAAGAGAAGCAAATTTCATCCGATCCGGCTGAAATTTGGTACATGATGTTGGTATATGGTCTCTAACAACCATGCAAAAATTGGTCCATATCGGTCCATAATTATATATAGACCCCATATAAACCGATCTCCAGATTTGGCTTGCGAAGCCTCAAGAGGAGCAAATTGCATCCGATCCGGCTGAAATTTGGTACATGGTATTGGTATGTGGTCTCTAATAACCGTGCAAAAATTGGTCCACATCGGTCCATAATTATATATGGCGCCCATATAAACCGATCCCCAGATTTGGGTTGCGGAGCCTCAAAGAGAAGCAAATTTCATCCGATCCGCCTGAAATTTGGTACATGATATTGGTATATGGTCTCTAACAACCATGCAAAAATTGGTCCACATCAGTTCATAATTATATATAGCCCCCATATAAAACGATCCCCAGATTTGGCTTGCGAAGTCTCCAAGAGAAGCAAATTTCATCCAATCCGGTTGTAATTTGGAACATGGTGTTAGTATATGATCTTTAACAACCGTGCCAGAATTGGTCCATATCGGTCCATAATTATATATAGCCCCCATATAAAACATTCTCCAGATTTGACTTCCGGAGCCTCTTGGAGGAGCAAAATTCATCCGATCCGGTTCAAATTAGGCACATGGTGTTAGTATATGGTCGCCATACCAAAATTGGTCCAATCACACAAAAATTGGTCCATATCGGTTCATAATCATGGTTGCCACTAGAGCCAAAAATAATCTACCAAAATTTTATTTCTATAGAAAATTTTGTAAACATTTTATTTCTATAGACAATTTTGTCAAAATTTTTTTTTCTAGAGAAAATTTTGTTAAAATTTTATTCGGTTCATAATAAAATTTCCATCATTGTCAAAATTTTATTTCTATAGAACATTTTGTTCAAATTTTATTCGGTTCATAATCATGGTTGCCACTCGAGCCAAAAATAATCTACCAAGATTTTATTTCTATAGAAACTTTTGTGGAAAGTTTATTTGAAAAAATAAAAAGTTAGTTAAAATTTTATTTCTGTAGAAAATTTTGTCAAAATTTTATGTCTACTTTGTCAAACTGAATTATATACGTATTGGATCGATCTTTTTTGATTTAATATATACCACGTATGGACTTACATACAATTTAGAAGATGGTGTTAGGAGCTTTTAAGATACCTTGCCATCGGCAAGCGTTACCGCAACTTAAGTAATTCGATTGTGGATGGCAGTGTTTAGAAGAAGTTTCTACGCAATCCATGATGGAGGGTACATAAGCTTCGGCCTGGCCGAACTTACGGCCGTATATACTTGTTTTTTAATTTACTTTATTTTATTTATGTTTATGAAAATACTGAATTATAAATATTTTGTTGTACTTTTATTATTTACTAGCGTAACCCGGCCTGCTTCGCTGCACCTTCCGAAGCGTATTTGTAGGAACATTTTGCGTTAACTTAGTCAACCATATCCTTCGTGCTGAAAACAAATTCGAAAAGATTTGAATTCTTTCAAACAAATCGGACTACTCGCTTCTTCGTTTATAGGTACAAATACGGCGAATATGCATATGTAAAACGGTTCGTCCATGGCTTAACAAGGAGGTTGAATCACGATAACAAAAACAACAAATTTCAATATGTTGTTTACAATTTTAAGAAATCAAAATCAGCTGATAAAAGAATCGTATGGCATTGGTAAAAGTGGCAATTATTGATTCTTTCAATTGTCCTGAAAAAATAATTCAAATCCAGAGAAAAATAAAGGTTCAAATTTAATTGCGTCACCTATGAGTGATTGTGAAGTGGATAATTCATCCGAGGAACGCCGATATGAGACAAATAAGACTATAGTAACCACCGAAGTTAAGAATGGAAGTCAGTCAAATGGATCTTCGCCATCTATTAACAAAGACAATTTATGATGCAGTTTAAAAACTGATGTGCGTGGTATTTTGGGTCTGGAATATGTTATCAAGATACTCAAGTCATCTTCGAACAATTCTCCGGTTATGAATGAGCGAGGTTGTTTGAGATGCATTTGCTATGCAGTGTCATTTGGAGAGCTGCAATCACCATAAACATATGATTTTGACATCTTAAAATTTTGTCGAAATAAAAAAATTGTAATCATATGGGCCCATGATTTAACCTTCTTGTTCAACCATGGGTTCGTCTTAAAAAATGTCGGGGAGACATTTGGACAATCTTCTATATTTCTTGTGAATTTTAAGTGTGGTTTGTCAAGGAAAGGTATCCTTCTCCTCAACATATTTAAAAATTAAGCACTATACTCGTATTATAATAACAATACAAAATAACATACTGTTTCCCATCCAATAAATCGGAAAAAGCAAAAGTAGTAAAAAATTTTACCACATTAACATTTGCTAAAATGTTGGAAAATAATGCACCCTCTACGTTGGCTGCAAATTTCATGTAAATTTAAGTTCTTTACTAAGAAGAAGTCTGGCAGAAGCCTATGCAAAAATCATAAAATTATGTACCGAGTTCCCATTTACGGACAAACCTCAACTTTCAATTTAAGAAAAAAAGAAACAAAAACGGACAAAAGGGAACCCTCTCCCCACCTTCGCTCCACCCCAACCTGATATCGAACTATCACGTACCCTATATTAATTTCACAACTACTCAATGGTCCCTATAAATTCGATCGAAGTAAATCGACAAAGTTTATTTCAATTTTCCCCTTCCCCAACCAGATATCGAAAAATCATACTAATTTAAAAATCATGTATAAATTTAATCACCTACTCCCACTTTCCCTGTAAATTTCAAGTATATCGGAGATGTTTACATTTTGCTCTATTGTTTTAAAGGGACGTCACTTTCCCCGATACAATATCGACAAACACCGTAGTGAATAGCACCCCTAACCTTCCCTGAAAATTCTTGAAACTTTCCTTCAAGTGTGGGGCAAGGAAGGATGCCTCTTCGTTCATAACCTTCCCCGACTGCCTTTGTAAATTTCAAGAAAACTTAAGAATTCTTGTTTTTTTGCAGTTTTAGAGGAGGACCTCCTCCCCGACCAAATATCGAAAAGTGATGTAGCGTATCTTATGTAAAAGTCCCAGAAAATGTCAAGCAAATTATAAGCCTAAAGAGGCGGCCTCTCTTCCGTCCAAATATTACAAAATCAGGTATCAACTATGAATATCGTAACCTCTCCCCAGTCCTCTGTAAATTTCAAGTAACTCGGTAAAGTTTAATTGTTTCTCTGTATGTACTTAAGAGAAGCGGTTGTCTCCCTATGTCCTTTTATTTTTATTAAAAAATCAGGAACCTTGTACAAATGTTATAACCTCACCTATTTTTTCCGTAAACTTTCAGTCGGGGGAGTTTAGTTTTGTTGTCAGTGTACTTAAAAAAAATTCGGGCAAAGGGGTGGTCCCCCTCCCCGACCAAATATCGAAAAATAATGTAGCGGATTTTTGTCTAGATGACAACCTCAACATTCAATGAAAATTTCAAGCAAATCGCATAATTTAGTTCCAAGTTTCAAAAAGTAGGGCAAGGGGGAGGACCCCGTCCCCATCCACATATGAAATCATCGGGTACCCCATATTAATTACATAACCTCACCACATGTTCTCTGTAAATCTCAGATAATTTAGAGAATTTTAGTTTTTTCACTGTACTTAAAAAAAAGTCGAACAAAGTGGAGGCCCCCCTCCGCCACCAAATATCGAAATAATAAGTAGTGGATCTTTGTCTAGATGCCAACCCCAATCTTCAATGAAAATTTCAAGCAAATCGGTCAACTTTGGTCCAATTTTCAAAAAGTCCGACGAAGGGGAGGTGCCCCTCCGCGACCAGGTGTCAAAAAATTAGTACCCTATTTTCACCACATGAACGCCCGCTACGATCTCTGAAAGTAAATCGGTTCAACCGTTTCGGAGCCAACTCGGAACATACAAACAAACAAATAAACAAGCATAGATTGAATTTTATATATATAGATTCCAATATTTTAATAAATACATAGATTTATTCCTCATATTTGGGGATTTACGAAATCCAGATTTTTTTTTTAAATCCAGCCAACTTTTTCCAAAATTCCAGACAATAGGCCATTTGAATCTGGCAACCCGAGAAGCGATGCGAATGCACATCATAGTATTTGGGGAAGTAGTGATACTCATGCAAGGGGAGAGTCGCTAATAGAGTTTATTTTGCGTAGTAACCTGGTAGTTTGCAATAAGGGCGAAGCACCAACCTTCGTCACCAAAAACAGGCAAGAGGTTTTGGACGTCACATTGGCCTCTCCGGAACTGAATGTTAAGATATCTGAGTGGCAAGTTTTGAGGGAACATAGTTTCAGATTGGCTGTTCGTACTTCAAAGACAATATTTCCGCCAAATGTTAGGAAAGCTGATTGGAATAGATATAGGGAATCGTTCAATATGATGATACCGGAAATACCAGAGACAAATACGTGCATGATATCGAACACGCAGTTGAGCGGATTACTAAGGTCTTCAACATCTCACAGAAAGCTGCATGCCCTAGAGAGAAGCCAAGGGGGGAAAATCCACCACCATGGTGGTCTACCGAGTTAAGTAATATGAGGAAATCCTGCAGGAAGCTCTTTAACAAAGCACAGTCCACCACAGTTCCTGAGGATTGGGACGCTTACAAGAAGAATCTGAGAGGATACAAGTGAGAAGTGAGAAAGGCTCAGCATAACTCTTGGAATGTTTACTGCAGCAGTATTGAGAATACGTCCGAGGCTTCCAGACTACGGAAGGTACTAGCATCCACTAACACCGCTCCAGGTTTCATTAAAACATCATAGGGAAATTGGATAACGTCCAGTGAGGAGACGTTGGAGGTACTTTTGGACACACACTTCCCTGGAAATCAGACGGTTGAACCATGTTCTGGCGGTGTAACAGAGGCTCAGCGGTCATTTCCTATCGAGGAAATTGTGTCGGAATCTAGAATAAAATGGGCTTTAAATAGCTTTGGACCATTCAAATCCCCCGGACCTGATGGAATTACTCCGGCGGAATTACAAGCTGTGGCTGAAAGAATTATCCCCTGGTTGACGGTGATATATAAACGATGTGTAAACTTAGCATATATTCCAGAAAAGTGTAGGGAAACAAAAGTCGTCTTCATACCTAAAGCAGGAAAAGCCTCTCACTCGAATGCGAAGGATTTCCGACCAATCAGCTTATCATCATTCCTACTTAAGACCCTGGAGAGGATGATAGACATGTATCTTAGAACTAGCGTGGATTCAAGTATGCTCTCGAAACGACAGCATGCATACTCGAAGGGCAGGTCTACTGAGACGCAGATGATGTGGCGCTAGCAGTCAGGGGAAAATTCCCATCCACAATCAGAGATATTATACAGAGAGCTCTCCGTATGACTGAGAAATGGGCGAAAGATAATGGTCTTGGTGTAAATCCAGCAAAGACAGAACTAGTCATGTACTGCAAAGAACGCAAAACTCCCACGGTTAGGCCCATTTCCTTAGGGGGTACTGAAATTCCCTTTGGTGAGTGTGCAAAATACCTTGGCGTTATTTTGGACAGGAAGCCGAATTTTAGGCTTAATGTTGAAGAGAGGGCGAGAAAAGCCAAAAGGCAATAGGAAAAAAGTGGGGACTAAAACCAAAAATTGTGCATTGGCTATACACGGCAGTAGTTAGACCTATAATGCTATATGGTGTTGTAGTCTGGTGGCCGGCACTTCAGCAACCGACAGGTTTAGATAAAGTTCAGGGTATGGCGTGCTTGTGTATCTCAGGCGCATTCAGTGAGACAGGAACAGATTCCCTTAATGTCATGCTGCATCTATTGCCTTTAGTCATTTTGGAGAAAATGTACGGTCACAGTTCGGTCCTCAAAATAATGCCAGATGTGCCTAACGTAGTGGATTACACTCTGGCGAAACCACTTTTCGACAAAATGTTTGAAACTCCAATTCCCAGCAGTGAGGCGTGGTGTACACAGACCCCAGGGAATAAAAGATATATAGATTTCTACACTGATGGCTCCAAATTGGATGGGCAAGTGGGTTTCGGAGTATATTCTAAAGATCTGGAACTTCGAATAGCGAAAAGATTACCTAATCACTGTAGTGTTTTTCAGGAAGGTGGCGAATTGGCTGAGAAGTAATGTTCCAAAAAATGTTGGCATTAATATATATTCAGACAGTCAACCTGCAATAAAATCCTTGGACTCTGTGTTCCTTAACTCGAAAACGGCCATCGAATGCCGCAAATCTCTTAACGAGATGGCCGAGCAGTACAATATTCACCTAATATGGGTACCTGGCCATAGGGACATACCGGGGAACTGCGAAGCAGATGATTTAGCAAGGCTTGGAACTACCTTACATATTCCAGAGGAACTAGAATCTGTTGGTATGTCTTTGGCTACCAGTAAGCTCTTACTGCGTGAGAAGGCTGCCATGATGGCAAATGTTCGGTGGGAGAATTGCAAGGGTTGTAACGACACCAAACAAATATGGCCCCATTTAAACTTGAAACGTACACTAGATATGCTAGTGTTCTCAAGACGTCAGATATCTGCTATAACCGATCGCTGCGTGATAAGCGAATTTGCAAAAACTATTGGTGCGAAGTATAATGACTATTGTATGAGCTGTCATGATGCGGAGGAAAAGGATTCAATTAAACACCTCTTGTGTGAGTTTCCTGCATTTTGTGTAAGGCGTAAGCGAATTTTAGGGGCATATAGCTTTAGATTACTGGCGGACCTGGAAAACGTTAACTTAAGCAGTCTGTTAATGTTTTTGGAACAACATGGTTGGTTCAACAAAAGAAAATAATAGAGAAGGTTCAGTGGTTAAAACTAGAAGTGCCCATATGTAATGGGCACTGCAATATGGAACGCCGTTCGGGCTCGGCTATAAAAAGGAGGTCCCTTGTCATTGAGCTTAACATCGAATCGGGCAGCACTCAGTGATAAGAGAGAAGTTCACCAATGTGGTATCACAATGGACTGAATAGTCTAAGTGAGCCTGATACTTCGGGCTGCCACCTAACCTAACCTAACCTAAACTTTGGTCAGAATAGAACCCTAATTGGTTCAGATTTAGACATTTTGTGAAAGAGTCGAAAATTTGTAAATCGATTTTTTCAATAGGTCTACATTTCCAAATTATAAAAATGTCGAAGAGTCGACTTTCTTATTCGGATTTCCACGGCTAAATTACATTTTACTTCCAAATTGGAAGTAAAATGTAATTTTCCGATTTCGGAAAAAATTGGTCCAAAATAAAATTTCACTGTTCACGGAGCTAACATGATTGTAGATGAAAATGTTACATGGAAATACATGTAATTTTGCTCTTCGAATATGATCGTGACATAATTTTTCTTTTCTGCGTGTATCAAAGTAGAATAATTGAGATATTACTCAGGATAATATTTTTAAGTTTACAACTTAAATTCAGGTGCAAATATATACCACTTGATGGCACAGAGTTATCAAATTGGGTACATATTAGAGGTGTGCACGTGACACGAAATTGTCGTGACTCACGAAAATTTTCGTGACTCACGCGTGAGTCGTGAGTCACGCTCATGGCAACGGCGTGAGTGTGCGTGAGCGTGATTAAAAATCCAAAACGTCGTGCGTGAGCGTGAGTCACGAAAATATTATCTTCGTGAGTGTGCGTGAGTAAAGATTTACGCTCACGAAAATAATCCCGCTCACCAACATAAAACGCTTAATTGTTAAATTCATTTACAATTTTAGTGACACCTGGGATGTTAAGAGTGTAATAACGGTCTCGACTTTAATAATGCTCATGTGTTCAGACACGTCGCTAAGGTAAATTATTCAAAAAATTGTTCGTGAGTCACGACAATTTTCGTGAGTCACGATATTTTTCGTGAGTCACGGTATTTTTCGTGAGTCACGACATTTTCGTGAGTGTGTGTGCGTGAGTACAAATTTTCTTTTCGTGAGTGTGCGTGAGCGTGAGTCCTTCCAAACAATATCGTGCGTGAGTGTGCGTGAGTAAGATTTGTCCGTCGTGAGTGTACGTGAGCGTGAGTAAAATATTACTCACGTGCACACCTCTAGTACATATATGTGTTTGCCCAAACTGTTGGTTAGATTCGAGCTGTACTTTACGTACACACAAACAAATTTTTTTCTGATTCAATCACGAAATTTATTGATCCAATTAATATTTTAATTCAAATGTCTTCAATCACAGAAATGATAGTATCAATTAAAAAATTAATTGGAGGCCAATTAAAAAATTAATTGATCCAATTAAAAAAATTAATTGATACTATTAATTTTTGTGAATTTTTTCAATTAAAAAATTTGTTGATTTTTGTTTCAATTAAAAAATTTGTTGATTCAATTAAATTTTTAATTGAATATTTTTTCAAACTCAATTAAAATTTTAATTGGAAAAATTTTCGTGAAATTTTTTTCTGTTTATACAAGTTTTATTTGTTTAATCAGAAAAGTATTGTTTTTTTTCGTTTTTGTTTGGTGTAGTTACCATTTAATCGCACTGAAAAAAAATATTGTCGTGAGACCAAAGATTTCATGTCTTTAAAATACGAATGCGTTTTTGCTTAGCATAGAAGACGCATTTCTCTGATATAAAGTTTTTTTCCTTTCCCGAAAGACGATGAACTTTTGTATAAAGTCTATTTTCCTTATAATTAAGTAATTCAAATTAAAACTGGGTATCTTAAAATGAAAGAAAATTTTGTTTGACTAAGGTCAACTTGTCTTTAATAATTGTGAAAAATTCTTCAAAGTTAAAGAAATTTTCTTTAAATTTGTTGTCTTTTTGTATCTTGACAACAAAGCAAAAAAGCGTTTTAAAATAGGAGACGTTGTTCAACACTTTATTTTAAAGACGATTTTTACTTGAGACATAGCATAATTTCTACTTGAAGTCGAGTCTGAATTTGAAAATTTAAGTGTTAAATACGTTTTTAAAGGACTTTAATTGCACATTAAGAAAAAAAAAAAAACAGAAAAAAGAACGAATAAATTAAAATTTTCTGCCTAGAATCAAGTGCGCAAAACTTAAATTTAAAAGACAATTCTGTCTTAAAAGTATCCTTACTTCAATTCTCCGCTTCTTTGGCTTGGAATCAATACCAAAATCATTAGTATAAAGACAAAATCTTTGGAACCGGGCATGCTTTTTTTCAGTGCGGTTATCACAATATGATTTTTGTTCGTGTATGGTGTGTTCATACATGTGTATGGGTATTAAGTGCATACATGGATTAAGTGACAATCTCCATTTGTCATATTTAGTGTGAGATGCTCTGTTATTCAATGGATATTTCCAATACTAGTGAAATGATGTTAAAAAAATGATTCCATGATAAATATTTTTATGCCTCTTACGTGGTGTCATTATCGTGTGTATGTCTTCCGGATTAATGTGTAACGTTCGTTTAATTTACGTGAAGCCAAGTCATACTTCTCTACCAAATCTAAGCAATATTGCAGGATTCATAGGAAAATCAAAAGCAAATGCAACGCGTGAAATGATGGATGCCTTTTTCATGCGCCACAATAGAAATTAATTGTGCCCCTTTACATACTACTCCATTGACAAACAAGTGTGCTCTGATATTTTGCAGTCTTAAATATATGTTATGTGCTTGGGATACATTGTCAAGTGCAAGCGTATAATGTTCATAAATTTGCATACAATTTTCGGGACATGTGTGTTAATATGTGAGAACACCCCAGGAAAAAATGGAAGATTTCCCACCAAGATTCCTTTCCAAATTTTTAGACAAAGATCAGAAAATTCGCTATTTGGCCGTTGTAAATAAAAATTTTAATTGTGGACAGTTGAATTTCGCAAACAAGAATAGAAAATCAATAAAAAAGTAAAAAAAAAACAATGAAAATAAAATTACATATTTTACTCCCGCACTCCAATGGAAGCTCTTTAGCGTAGGTTTTTGCAATACATTTTCTTGCAATATATTTTTTATTTAATTTAAATATATTTATAGAAAATATTTATACTTATACAAAAATTTATGCAAAAAAAAAACAAAAACACAAAATAATTACACAGTGGTAAAACTACTTCGCGCTTACGCCTCCTATAGAAAAGATGTACAGTGCGAAGTGTCTAAAAGAGCTTCCAAAGCTCTAAAAGAGCTTCCAAACAATTCTTTCACTAAATACAAATCTTGCCACAGAATTAACAACAAGTTAATGTAAGTCAATATTAGGTCTGTTTTCTTTAGTTACTGCTGCGATTATTTATGACACTGTGCCACTTTGAATTTCATGTTTTTCGATAAATTAGTCACAATAAATTGCTATTGTGGATCGATGAAGCGTCACTTTATCAAAATACAATCTGGCAACATCGGCGCGACTTGCACTGATGAGATGTTCTGGATAGAACACCAGTGCAACGATGTTCTGGATAGGCCATACAAATGTTGCATCCAGTGCAAAAAGAAAACAGCCCTATTATTAGATGTAGTGCCTGAATAGACCTCGAGCCCATATAGCACTTGCGGCATGGATAGAGACCAAGTTACAAGATATTTAGCACTAAGTGGCAAATAAATGTTAGTAGAATAATCACACTCAAGACTTTTCGTTGGACAGAATCCACGTAGGTTAGGTTTGTTGGCAGCCTGATTTATCAGGCTCACTTAGACTATTCAGTCCATTGTGATACCACATTGGCAAACTTTTTCCTTATCACTGAGTGCTGTGAAACCACTTATAGAAGCTTTGAAACACTCAGAAACGTCACCAGCATTGCTGAGGTGGGTTAATCCACCGCTGAAAAACTTTTTGGTGTTAGGTCGAAGCAGGAATCGAACCCACGACCTTGTGTATGCAAGGCGGGATGCTAACCATTGCACCACCGTGACTCCCACAGAATCCACGTAGCTGCTCATCTAAAATAACTTCAAGGCAACAAAATTAACTAACAAATTCGATAGCAGTGCCATAAACAAAAAGTGATAATGGAAATAGCGATTCGGAGAGCAAAATGCGATAGCTATCGTGCTTTTTCGATTAGACAAATCATATCTCGAGTTAGAAATGTCCGAGTATATCGGTACTTAAATGCAAGGTATTAATATGACGAACAAACGAGTACAATTGGATCTGTGCACTGAAAAAAAAAGCATACTCGGTTCCAAAGATTTTGTCTTTACTTTAAAAAATTTGGTATTGATTCCGAGCCAAAGAAGCGGAGAATACAAGTAAGGATACTTTTAAGACACAATTCTCTTTTAAATTTAGGTTTTGTGTACTTGCTTCTAGGAAGCAAATTTTAATTTTTCGTTTTCTCAGCTTTTTTTATTAAAGTCAAGTTGACCTTAGCCTATACATTTTTTCTTTCATGTTAAGATACCCATTTTTAAGTCAAATCACTTAATTATAAGGACAATACGACTTCAGTGAAAAGTTTATCGACTTTTGGACAAGGAAAATAACTTTCTTTTAGAGAAATGCGTCTTCTATGCTAAGCAAAATTTGTATTCGTATTTTTAAGACATGAAATCTTTGACCTCACGACAATTTTTTTTTCAGTGTGATAAGTGGTTTAAAATATATCATGAAAATAGTCTGAATTAAAAAAAATGTGTGATTCTATGCCGCCGGAAAACCAGTGAAAAAACGTCAGAAAAAACACCCAGTCAGAAAAAAACCACCGGAAAAGCGTTTTTTAAAAGCATTGTAAACGGTTGATACACGGTGGGAAAAAGCGTTGTTACAACCCCAAAATGATAGCATCATTGTACGGTGTATCGATCGTATTTAACAACCCAGCAAAAAAAGAGCTTCCAAAAAAGTAATTTGGATCCCCAATCTGTGATCCGGAAGTAGTACAAACTTGGATCATCTCCAATGAATTTTACATGGACTTGTCATAGGATGGATCCTTTGCATTGCTTTAGAAGTTGTGCCCTGGAAGTTAATTTGAATGAAGAAATTTTAAAAGCGAAAAAAAAATTTTTTTTCAACCAATTTCACTTTTTTTTCATCCATATGTTTTATTACACTATTATTTTCCTATTATCTAATTTTTACAATTTGAAAAACTTTTTCGCTCCGACCAGGGATTGAACCTGGGTTTACTGGCACCATAACAGAACGCCTTAGCACACTCAGCCACCAACGCCATTGAACATAAAACGTCGAAAGGTCAATTCAAATGTGTGTGATTTGTTCGTAATACGACACCAAGGAATAACATTATAATTGCTTCTCGAGATGTTCTTTATTAGTATGAACGAAAAAATAAGAAACGCAGGTTCAACAGCGGCAATTTTTTTATCAAATATTTTTCTAAAAAATTATTTTTTTATGTCATGCATCATTTTTATTTTATATTTTCGGCATATATTTTCGTATAAATATATTTTTTCCATTAAAAATCAACAAAAAATTAAAACTTCTCGTAATTTGCAAACCCTTCTCAAAAGAACTTCCATGGAAGCGAAAAAGTCAAACGGCACAGGTTCAAATCCCAGCGGGGATGAAATTTATTTTTTTTATATTATTATTTTTTTACTTTTTTATGGATTTTCTATTTTTTAAAATTTTTTTATTAGTTTTCTATTATTTTGTAAAATTTAATTGTCCAAAATTTGCACTTAAAATAGCCAGATTGCGTTCTTTCTAATACTTTTCCACAAGGACTGCACCGGAAGTAGAAAAAAATCATTGGGGCATCCCAAGATGCGCTTTAGAAGAAATGTTTGTGTACATGTCCAAAAGGACTGCATCGGAAGTGGAAAAAATCATTGGGGGATCCCGCGTTGCACTTTAGAAGAAATGTTTGTGGACTTGTCGAAAAGGACTGCATCGGAAGTTGGAAAAACTCGATGGGGGATTCTGGGATGGGCTTTAAAAGAAATGTTTGTGGAACAACTTCCAATTTTTTTTTGCTGGGAACGTTTTTCAACGCTTTTTCGATTGTTTAACGAACGCTTTGACAACCCCAAAATGATAACATCGTTAAACGGTGTATCGATGGTTTTTACAACCAACAAAACGCACTGAAAATTCAAATTGAAGTTTTTAATTTGGCTATACATTTTCCATTCAAAAAGCCAAAGGTACACTAAAAAAGTGAACCCTCGAGGACACTAAAGTAACTTTAACTCTATTTTAGCTCATGAACTTATTGTGTTTCGTGAAAGTAAGCACCCAGAAAAAAGTGCCTTCGAAACTAAAGGAAAAATTGTTCATCAATATAGTTTATCCATTTTATTTCCATTAAGGTAAAAAATCCTAAACTGTAAGCAGTTAGGAATAGTTCATTAACTAGAATAGGGCATGGAATTTTACTCATACTATTTTCTTCGCTGGGTATAAGAATTTACTACTGAACAAGAAACTTTTATTCACCGATAACAAAGCATTCGTAAAAATAAACAAAAACCGAACTAAAACCAAGATTCCTCAAAATTAGTAAAATTTCTTATAAAATGATAATTCGACTTTCTTTATAATAGAAAGTTTTTCATACATACGAACAACACTTGGCATAGAAAAATATTTTAGTTCATTCGTACTAAGAAGTATGCAATCCTTTCAAAACTTAAGGAAACACACTTGTTAGAATATAGGAAATTTTCCTATATTTTCCTATTGTCTACCTGTAATCGATATCTGTCATCGTAATCGATGTGTTTGCGCGTGGGTGTAATCGATATGTTTGCGCGTGGGTTGTTTTTTTAGTTGGAATCGCGTTGTTGTGGTATACGGAGAGATTGTTAAAAAAATAATATGGTAAAATAATATAATAAATAACAAATAAAATATATAAAATATTTGTTATTTTTAATTAGTGAGAAAAATTTTCGTTTTTTTGAAAATAAATCTATCAATGTTCGTGATGGTGTATTAAGAAAGAAAACACCAGCAGAATAACAACCCTTTCATTTGTCTTCATTTTGGAATCTTCAATTATCAGGTAATATTCAGTGACGCTAACCTTTTGTAACAAAAATGGTTTATGATTTTTTATATTTGTAGGTATGGAAATTGTAAAAGGAGGACGAAATCGTTAGGCAGCAACTTATTAAAAGTGAAAAGTACAAGAAGAAGATAAAGTGCGTTTTACAGTTGATAATATCACATGGAAATTTGAGATAGTGGAATAATAAACTAATATTTCAAGGAGATTCGATGCTGTTGATTCTTAATAAATATATTCAATATATTAATAAAACATGTCTTCTATTGAAGATAAAATTGCTTATATAAATAAATAAAATTGTATTTAAAAACGAAGGTAAGCAGTTCTAATTATGAAGTAAAAGTTTTACCACAAATGTGTATGATTTGTCAAAATGAATGAAGAAAAATTCAATAATATCATTCCATATATGAATTCAAATCAGTTAAATTTTTTCATTCTGAGGTATAGTGGTACATGAATATAGGAAAATATTAACTAATATATGGAATGCATTATACCTAATTTCTACGAAAATCACATCGTTCAAACAAATAAAAATGTCTTTGGCGCTATACGAAGTTCAACTTTCTTTACAATGAGTTCATTTTAACTTAAAGAAGGGGTCACTTTTTTCTGGGTGAGGGAATTACATTAATAATTTTTTGCGTAGGTTGGTTGAATGGACTAAAAAAGGGGAAAAACTATTTACAAATGTCCACATTTCAAACAAAATACTTTAGAATTTCCTAAAATTTGTACATTTACCCCAAATGCGTCAAAAGAACATTGTTGCAATTTTGAACTCCAATTTTTTCCTTCAAACAACGAAATTATCTTTAAAATGTAAAAAAAAATTATACTAATTCATTATACTAAAAAATGAATTAGTCGATGACAAACCCCATAAGATGAGATAGAAAAATTTTATCTTGTGTGTAGGTTTTGAAGGCGCATCTTTCTGTGTTTACAGATGCAATATCTGCACTAGATCGGGAGATATAGAATGGTGTCTCGAATTTTTTAAGTTTAATTTTAGCAAAACAACATATCTCATTATATGTTGTAAAATAAAATCGAAATACTTATACGATACTTTTGACAAAACAACATAAGTCCACATAGGGTTTGAGTAATTGACAAGTTTTTTTTTTTACAAAACAACATATTCCGAGTCATGGTGTTTTGTCGAAAAAAAAACAAACAAAAATAAACGCATACTTAACTTCAGTTGTGTTGTTTTTTATTCAGAATATGATCAGGATTCATTGCGACAAAACACATAAATAAATATGTTTCTTTTTTTGTTTTAAATAAAATATCATAGGATAAAACAACATAAGTCTGGAATTCCTAATTTTCTCTAAAAATAAGCCATCGAAAAGATCCATCACATAAATATTAAACATTTTCAGATCTTTTCTACAGAAGTTTTTGAAACCCCATATAGGTGTATTTTCGCTCCCCTGTAAAATTGAGTTTTTAGACTTATGGGGTTTTATCATAAATCCACAGATACGCACTTATATTAGTGAAATTAGCGTTTAGTTTAGTTAAAACTTTGTACAGTTGCCTACATTTGTAAAATTAACCAAAATTGTTCTTCCTGGTAGGTTCACTGTTTTTTAGTGTACACCTTCAATTTATATGAAAACTATATTTTACTTCTCTAAATCAATTCATATCAACAGAAATACCTCCATTATTCATAAAAAAACTTAAGCATTGAAGGAAAATTCATTTTCAACAATAATTTTGGGGAAAATATACATTTTAAAAACCGTCAATTAATTTGTTTAGCAAGCGTTGCTTTGACGTTAGCTTTCAACGTTGTTACAACGCTCAATATTTATAACCATCAGGAATTTCTGACTGGGTGGTTTCTCTTCACGTTCGTATAGATGATAATTTATGCGTAAGAAATAAGACCAACTGGGAGAAAATCGAAAAATGGCAATTTTATAAGCACAATCCGATTTCAATTCATATAAATATGAGACCCTCACTCACGCAAAAATGAATTTTTGTGTGTCGGAGTGGCAATTTTGTATGGGTTAGTGGCTCATATTTATACACCCTCAAACAAAAATCGCTTCTCTAACATATGTTCGGGAGCCACCGTGGTGCAATGGTTAGCATGCCCGCCTTGCATATACAAGGTCGTGGGTTCGATTCCTGCTTGGACCAAACACCAAAAAGTTTTTCAGCGGTGGATTATCCCACCTCAGTAATGCTGGTGACATTTCTGAGGGTTTCAAAGCTTCTCTAAGTGGTTTCACTGCAATGTGGAACGCCGTTCGGCCTCGGCTATAAAAAGGAGGTCCCTTGTCATAGAGCTTAACATGGAATCGGGAAGCACTCAGTGATAAGAGAGAAGTTCACCAATGTGGTATCACAATGGACTGAATAGTCTAAGTGAGCCTGATACATCGGGCTGCCACCTAACCTAACCTAACATATGTCCCAAACATATTTTTTAGGAAGCACATATATTATTGGATATTGGCGAAACATTACCATGTTTGTTTTATGTGAACATATTATATGTTTGGAAGCATGCTTGGAAGAATTTTCTCCCAAAGAAGATTGTGCTAAAAAAAAATCACATCTTTCTCACTTCCACGAGATTTTGTAGTTCTTTTTTTGTAATAGCACCTTTTCCTGTAATACAAACAATGTTGAAGAAATTATTCAATTTTATACATTTGTTAAATTTTACCTTTCGCCTGGACGGAGAATCGAACCGAGGACCAGGGCTGTGGAGTCGGAGTCGGAGCCGGAGTCTTGGAGTCGGAGTCTGAAGATTTTGCTGGAGTCGGAGTCGGAGCCGAAGTCGTAGAAATTTTGCTCGACTCCGGCGAAACTAAATTTGAAAAACACTTCTTTGTAACTAAAAAATTTTTGACAAGTTAGATTCTCTTAAGGGGTTTAATCGATTAACGAAAAACGAAGTACTGGATTTCATGCCATTAAAAGTGTATTTATATGTGAGAATTTTCACGTTGATATAAAAAGTAAGTTTTACTAGAATATGGGCTGAGTTGATCAATTGTATTGTCCATTTTTAACATATTGATATATTACTCTTGATAAAGGTACAATTTTAAGCAGTAGAAGCTAACGCTCAGAATTTTGGGTCATACCGGACAATTTTGTGATATAGCACCTACATATAAACCCATCTTCTGATTTGTTTTATAACATTTTTCCCAATCTAAAATTTTTATAAGATTTGTCAGAAATTTTGAATTTAGAGTTATTTGAGATTCATGGTTAGGTTAGGTTAGGTTAGGTTAGGTGGCAGCCCGATGTATCAGGCTCACTTAGACTATTCAGCCCATTGTGATACCACATTGGTGAACTTCTCTCTTATCACATAACATAATAAGTTTGTCATTCCGTTTGTAACACATCGAAATATCGATTTCCGACTATATAAAGTATATATATTCTTGATTAGGGAGAAATTCTAAGACAATATACGCATTTCCGTCTGTCTGTCTGTTGTAATCACGCTACAGTCTTCAATAATGAAGCTATCGTCCTGAAATTTGGCACAGAATCTGCACGCAGGTCAAGTTCGAAGATGGGCTATATCGGTTCAGGTATTGATATAGCTCCCATATAAACCGATCGCCCGATTTGGGGTCTTGGGCTTATATAATTCATAGTTTTTATCCAATTTGAAATTGGAAATCTAGAGGTATTCTAGGACCATAAAAAGGTGTGCCGAAAATGGTCTTTATCGGACCATGTTTTAATATAGCCCCCATATAGACCGATCTCCCGATTTTACTTCTTGGGCTTCTAGAATCCGTAGCTTTTATCCAATATGCCTGAAATTGGAAATCTAGAGGTATTCTGGGACCATAAAGAGGTGTGCCAAAAATGGTGATTATCGGACCATGGTTTGATATAGCCCCCATTTAGACCGATCTCCCGATTTTACTTCTTTGGCTTCTAGAATCCGTAGTTTTTATCCAATTTGCCTGAAATTGGAAGTCTAGAGGTATTCTAAGAAGTGTGCTGAAAATGGTGATTATCGGACCATTTTTTGGTATAGTCCCCATATAGACCGATTTCCCGATTTTACTCGGACCAAAATTGGTCCAAAAAATTATTAAAGTTTAAATTTGGTCCGATGGTCGAACCAAATGGAATTTGGTTGATTGTGGTCCATTTTCGTCAAATCGTATTTTTTTAAAAATTTTCTGTAGAAATAAAATTTTGACAAAAATTTCTATAGAAATAAAACTTTAACAAAATTTTCATAGAAATAAAAGTTTGCCAAAAATTTGTATAGATACAAAATTATGTAAAAATTTTAAAAAGAAATAAAATTTTGGGATAACTTTCTATAGAAAAAAATTTGGCTAAATTTTCTATAGAAATAAAATTTTGGCTAAATTTTCTATAGAAATAAAATTTTAACTAAATTTTCTATACAAATAAATAGAAATAAAATTTTGACAAAATTTTGTATAGAAATAAAATTCTGACAAAATATCGAAGAACAATTTTAAATTTAAATTATATTATTGTAATTTGGAAAATTGGTGCACTGGTACGAATTTGGGTCAAATTTTGCTCCAAAATAAAAATTCGTTGTGGCAACGCTGGTAAGGCCTCCATATAGACCGATTTCAGATCTTGAGGGTACAGAATGTGTACTGATCATGAAAATTGCTTGAAACTGAATGTACAAATTCCAGATTTTACTTCTCGTAATCATTTAAATAATTGGGGTAAAAATCTACAGACTAGATTTCAAATCAAGGCTTTATTTCATCATTTTCTTGCACACTTACAAGGTATGTTTATGATTCCTGTAAAAGTCAAACACAAAATGGTTCTTATAAAAGCAGAATCTGATATAGTCGTCAAAGGTAAAATCTTTACATTTATCTACGGGAAGCGTACTAGTTGAACTGATCTGCTTGGGAAAATATTTGTCATCAAACCCCCCTGAAATTTTCAAAGGAAACTAATATATTTGATTCATGGTGGTGGGTATTTAAGATTCGGCCCGGCCGAACTTACTGCTGTATATACACGGATGAAAAAGACTGTTTTTCATATGTTTGGCTATAAACATTATATGTTTGGAAAACAAATTTTTAAACACAATATTTTTGAGTGCAAGCATATAATGTTCATAAACTAGCATAACATGTTTGGGACATATATGTTAATATGTTAGAACATATTATGTTTGGGACATAAAATGTTTGTAAATATAATATGCTTGGATGCAAACATATATTAATTTAGAAATAGCCTATAAACATATATGTGTCTAGTAGCTTGGAGCGCTATTTAACAGGGAGCGATATTGAATTAAGTTGGTGGTTGTTGCTTGTTATTACAAAATTAACATTTTATTTTTCCTTGGGCAATTGATCAGCTACTTCTTTGATCCTTACAAACTGTGTGGTCCGCTGTTCGAATCCCCGTCCGGCAAAAGGTAAAATTAAAATAAAAAAATCATACAATTGAATAATTTCTTCTACAATGTTTGTATTACAGAAAAAGGTGCGAAGAACTAAAAAATGTCGTGGAAGTGAGAAAGATGTGGGGGAATATACAATTAGGCAGAAACAAAATTTTGAGCATTCAGGTCGAAAACCTATGTTGTTAGCACCTATATTACCTGTTTATTTTCATAATTCATTATGATTGTAAATATATAAATAAATAAATAAAATTTTGAGCACAATATTGTTTGGGAGAATTTTTTTAAGCATATAATATTTTTGGGTGCAAAATGCTTCCAAACATATTATATGTTCACAAACTAACATATTGTTTTTTGGAAGACAACATTATTGAATTTGGAAGCAAAAATACAAAATGTTTGGAACTTAGACTACCCAAACATATATTGTTTAGACCAATATGCTTTCAAACATATTATATATTGGAAGAGATCAAACATATAAATGTTTGGGCAATACCCAAAAATGTATATGCTTGAAGCAAAATATGTTTGGGAGTATATGTTACAGAAGCGATTTTTTATGAGGGTGTACTTGTTCTTTTTTATATATATTTATTTTTTATAACATGCCTATATAGATCAATACCAGGATTTTACTTCTTAAATTTCTGGAAGCCTAATTATTTTTTGAAATTTTTGGTAAATACATATTCTGCACTGTTAGAAAAATATGTTTTTCATATGTTCCGATATAAACAAAATGTGTTTCGAGCACAATTTTTAAACACAATATATTTAAGTGCAAACATGTAATGTTCCCAAACTAACACTAAATGTTTGGAACACATATGTTAGAATATGTTATGTTTGGGGCATGCATGTTTCATAAAAATTCGAAATTTCGACTACACATATATATGTTGTGATATTTTATTCAGAGAGATAGAGAGTATAGAGAAAGAAATAGAGATAGAAACCGGGAGGGTTGACGAAAGATATCAAATTAACACAGCGAGAGAATCAAAAGAGAGCAATTTTTCTGAAACCGCTTATATGTTGTTTCGGAAACTGCTTTATGATAAGGCCAAAAATTGTATATGCTTAAGTCTAAATATTATTTAATTTGAATATTATAATGAGTATTCGAAATAAAGATAATAGAGATTCGGAACCAAGAGAATAGATATTTGAAAAAAAAAAACAGTATGTGTTTTCGTCTTGAGAGCAGCATTTTACGTATGTGTGGACATGTGTTTTGTTGATCATTATGGCGTTATGGGTGCATTATTTTTCTTGGTTCGATAAAAGAAGCCGAAACGTACGAGGAGTAAGTCAAAACATTCAGGCAAAGGAAATTAAAAAAAAAAGTGGAAAATACACACAAATTACAAAGGGATCTTCATAAAAATAACGAATAATCTTTTTAGAGTTGGGACAGTAAAATGAAAAAAGGACGAAATAGTGAAAAATTAAACAGTAAACTGTAAACTGTATAAGAACGAAGTTTAGTTCCTCTTTATTAATAAGTAGTCAAAGAGGAGTTAACGGACAACCTTCAAATATAAAAACGGGCATTAAGTTCGAGTTTTGCAGCTAAAACATTTGAAAAAGTTTATTTTCTGTAGAATGAATTATTTAAGAAAAGTTAAAAATTATTATTATTCAACCGTTGAACGGAACGAACGTGTTTTTTAATAGCGGATAAACTCATCGTAATAGGTACCTACTAAGAATTTCAAGTGTGGTGGGATATTAAGCCACCATGCAGCGAAATTCAAAGTCATCCACTGGACCCAGGGAACGAGTATCGACTGGAGTTATAAATTTGGGCAATGACCAAGAGTTAGGCCCAATTAGTCGACCTGTAGACGGGTCGGAGGTAGCCCATCACGAAAGAGATTCAAGGAACGCAGAAATGCTTTGTTTATCCTAAAGAAGTTAGGATCAGTCGACCCAAGCACGCTGTCGGCTAAACAAAACGATTCCTTAAAATGGGCTCAAGGAATTCTTGAGGCTGGAAAAAGGGAACGATCACCGGATGAGCTGCCATTCTCCAAAAGGGATCAAAGATCGTTTGCCTCAGTTGCTAAAGATAGCCTTGTGATGGCTATCATTAATAAAGGAGCATTGGACGGTATGGTTCCAAAGCAAAAATGGGGGGGGGGGAATTGAGAATGCTCTGTCTGTCGTCTACTCACAGGTGCCTGAAAAGTTTCCCGGTCCAGATCCTCGACACCAAGAGGCTGGTTGGTATCAAGGACGATTTAAGCTAGTCGCATTTGAGGACCAGAGGTCTATAGAATGTTTTAAAGCTGCTCTGATACTAATTGGTGAAGTTTGGGAAGGAGCTGCTCTAGAGTTAGTCGAGAAGAAAGACATACCGGCTAGACCTAGAGCACATGCGTGGATACCTGCAAACCCTTCTGACCCTGAATTTATTATAAATAGACTGAAACGATGCAATCCAGATCTTCCAACAGCTGATTGGAAGGTTGGCCGTTTGGATGAAGTGGATGGACCAAGTCGGCATGCAGTGTTTATATTGAACACTCAGTCTTTGCCACATCTAGCAAAGTCCCAGAGCCGTGTATGTTATGGCTTTCATTATATCTAAATCAAGGTATATAAAAACAATCAGCCAAAGGATTCAGAAATGGCCAAGCCTCTGTCTGAATCAGAAGTAAGCGGCTCCTCTTGCGAAGTCGAGGGAGATACCAAGACATTTGAAGACATGGATAGACACCGTATGCGAGAAGAGGTTTCTATTGCCTCAGAACTCACCAAAGTTGAACCTATGGTTATTGCGAGAGTCACCGAGATCTCTGAAGAGGACATTCTTGATGACTCGATTGAAGCGGCTGATGTGACGCTTGTTGAAAATCTCTATGGTCCTACGGATCCTCCAGATAAATCTTCATCATTGTAAGGCTGCATGTGCTGCCTTGAAAGTTCTCCTGATGAAAGGGGACATAGATATAGTTCTTATTCCAGAACCATATGTTTATAGAAACAAAATATATGAATTAAGTACTCCGGGGTTCAAACTATTGCAGTATACTGGTAATGATGTAAATCGAGCCTGTATAATTGCTAAAAACGAACTTAACTTGTTTCTGCTTCCTTCAATGTGCAACACAGACACTGTCGTTGCCAATTTAAAAATAGCCAAATGCAAATATTGGGTATCGTCGGTCTACATGGGACATGACAGGGAGATGCCTCCATGTGCCGTTAAGACCTTAGTGGAGGAGTCACTGAAAACAAAGACGAAACTCATTATGGGATGCGATGCGAATGCACATCATAGTATATGGGGAAGTAGTGATACTAATGCAAGAGGAGAGTCGCTAATAGAGTTTATTTTGCGTACT
Organism: Haematobia irritans; assembly: GCF_050003625.1. Taxonomy (NCBI): domain Eukaryota; kingdom Metazoa; phylum Arthropoda; class Insecta; order Diptera; family Muscidae; genus Haematobia; species Haematobia irritans. Next base: position 78,152,852 of record NC_134400.1, on the reverse strand, counting down.
AATCTGGTAGTTTGCAACAAGGGAGATGCCCCAACCTTTGTCACTAAAAACAGGCAAGAGGTTTTGGACATCACCTTGGCCTCGCAAGAACTGAATGAAATGATATCTGAGTGCCAGGTTTAAGTGTACACAGCTTCTCAGATCATCGCTACATCAGTTTCAAATTTGATGTTCATATCACCAAGACCATATTTCCGCCAAGTGTTAGGAAAGCTGTCTGGAATAGGTATAGGGAATCGTTCAATATGATGATACCGGAAATAACAGAGACAAATATGAGAAATGTGCAAGATATCGAACACGCAGTGGAGCGGATTACTAAGGCCTTCAACATCTCACTGAAAGCTGCATGCCCTAGAGGGAAGCCAAGGGGGAAAAATCGACCACCATGGTGGTCTACGGAATTAAGTAATATGAGGAAATACTGCAGGAAGCTCTTTAACAAGACAAAGTCCACCAGAGCCCCTGAGGACTGGGACGCTTACTAGAAGAATCTGAGAGGATACAAGCGAGAACTGAGAAAGGCTCAGCATAAATCTTGGAATGATTACTGCAGCAGTATTGAGAATACGTCCGAGGCTTCCAGACTACGGAAGGTTCTAGCATCCACCAACTCCGCTCCAGGTTTCATTAAAACATCGGAGGGCAATTGGACAACGTCCAGTGAGGAGACGCTGGAGGTACTATTGGACACACATTTTCCTGGAAATGAGACGGTTGAACCATGTACTGGCGGTGCTACAGTTGCTCAGCGGTCGTTTCCTGTCGAGGAAATTGTATCGGAAACTAGAAAAAGATGGGCGCTAATTAGCTTTGGACCATTCAAATCCCCCGGACCTGATGGAATTACTCCGGCGGAGTTACAAGCAGTAACTGACAAAATTATCCCCTGGTTGTCGGTGATATATAAAGGATGTATCAACTTATCATATATCCCAGGAAAGTGGAGGGCAACAAAAGTCGTTTTCATACCTAAAGCAGGAAAAGCCTCTCACTCGAGTGCGAAGGATTTCCGACCAATCAGCTTATCATCATTCCTACTTAAGACTCTGGAGAGGATGATAGATATTTATCTTAGAACTAGCATCGATTCAAGTTTGTTCTCGAAACGACAGCATGCATACTCGAAGGGCAGGTCTACTGAGACCGCATTGCAAGAACTAGTCAGCTTTATTGAAAGCTCACTATCTGTCAAAGAATACACAATCGTGGCGTTTCTAGACATTGAAGGGGCGTTCAATAATGTCCATCCGAGCTTGATATTAAATGGACTGACAACTCTGAATGTTGATCCATGTATACTCAGGCTGTTAGACGAACTGCTAATGAAGAGACGTATTTCAGCCACACTAGGGCAAGCAAACATACAAAGGTATGTGAACAGAGGTACTCCCCAAGGAGGAGTTCTATCACCTCTTCTTTGGAATGTAGCTATAAACAACCTTCTGGTTTCCCTAGAAAAAGAAAGGATAAAAGTGGTGGCCTACGCAGATGATGTGGCTCTGGCAGTCAGGGGAAAATTCCCATCCACAATCAGAGATATTATTCAGAGGGCCCTCCGGATGACTGAAAGACAATAGTCTTGGGGTAAATCCTGCAAAGACAGTATTAGTCATGTACTGCAAAGATCGCAAAACTCCTACGGTTAGGCCTATTTCCTTTGGGGGTATTGAAATTCCCTTTGGCAAGTGTGCAAAATACCTTGGCGTTATTTTGGACAGGAAGCTGAACTTTAGCTTAATATTGAAGAAACGGCGAGAAAAGCAACTGTAGCTTTGTACTCGTGCAAAAAGGCAACAGGAAAAAAAGTGGGGACTAAAACCAAAAATTGTGCATTGGCTATACACGGCAGTGGTTAGACATATAATGATATATGGTGTTGTAGTCTGGTGGCCGGCACTTCAGAAACCGACTTGTTTAGATAAAGTTCAGCGTATGGCGTGTTTGTGTATCTCAGGCGCATTCAGCAAGACAGGAACAAATTCCCTTAATGTCATGCTGCATCTATTGCCTTTAGACATTTTGGCCAAACAGTCAGCTGCAACAACGGCTGTGCGGTTGCGCGAGCTATCGCTGTGGTCGGAAAAAGGTTACGGTCACAGTTCGGTCCTCAAAATAATGCCAGATGTGCCTAACGTAGTGGATTACACTTTGGCGAGTCCACTTTTCGACAAAAAGTTTGAGACTCTAATCCCCAACAGTGAGGCGTGGTGCAAAAGGACCCCAGGGAATAAAGAATATATAGATTTCTACACTGATGGCTCCAAATTGAATGGACAATAGCGAAAAGATTACCTAATCACTGTAGTGTTTTTCAGGCTGAAATATTGGCAATAAGAGAGGTGGCGAATTGGCTGAGAAGTAATGTTCCAAAAAATGTGGGCATTAATATATATTCAGACAGTCAAACTGCAATAACATCCTTGGACTCTGTGTTCCTCAACTCGAAAACGGCCATCGAATGCCGCAAATCTCCCAATGAGATGGCTGAGCAGTACAATATTCACCTAATATGGGTGCCTGGCCATAGGAACATACCGGGGAACTGCGAAGCGGATGAGTTGGCAAGGCTAGGGACTACCTTACATATTCCAGGGGAACTAGAATTTGAAGGCTGTTATGATGGCAAATGTTCGATGGGAGAATTGCAAGGGTTGTAACGACACCAAGCAAATATGGCCCCATTTCAACTTAAACTGCACACTAGATATGCTAATGTTCTCGAGACGTCAGATATCACTCCTGATATCTGCTATAACGGGTCGCTGCCTGATAGGCGATTTTGCATAAACTATTGGCGCGAAGTATAATGACTATTGTATGAGCTGTCATGATTCGGAGGAAAAAGAATCAATTAAGCACCTCTTGTGTGAGTGTCCTGCATTTTGTGTAAAGCGCAAGCAACTTTTAGGAGCATATACCTTCAGATTACTGGCGAATCTTGAAAACGTTAACTTAAGCAGTCTGCTAATGTTTTTGGAACAATCTGGTTGGTTCAGCGAAGAAAAATAATCAAGAAGGTTCAGCGGTTAAAACTAGAAGTGCCCATATGTAATAGGTACTTTTAGTTAATGTGGTATCACAATGGACTGAATAGTCTAAGTGAGCCTGAATCTTAATCGGGCTGCCACTTTGACCTAACCTAAGTTAAAAATTAAATTAAGTACAAAACATGAAAAGTTTTAAATGCATTTAAAATGGTGTTAAATGCTAGTAAAAAACTGTTCACGCATAAATAAATGTATGTGTATATTATAAAATTATTTATGTATGTTTATACTCGACTCCACGTTCTTTTTTGTTAGATTTTTTGAATTCCTTCCAAAATGTCAAACTTTTATACCAAAAATAGTTTTTTATTACAAAATTGTTATTTTTGCAATAAAAAAATAATATTTTATCCAAAAGCTCAATCCATTTCGTTTATATCAAGCACTCTTTCTGACTGTAAATCTTTAATAACCCACATTTCGAAGTTTCATTATAAAAATTTAATATAGTATAAATATAAATGTGTAAATTACAACAAAAAAAAAAAAACAATTGGTGTTTGGTCGGAGCAGGGATTGAACCCACGACCCTTTGCATGTACGGCAGACAAGCTAACCACTGCTCCACGTTGCCAACACATGTATGTTTCTGTTAAATAATGTTATGTTTGCATGGGCTCGTGGGCGCTGCAAACTATGCTATGTAAATGTAACTTATAACGATAATTGTCTACTGGTGACTGGTGACAGCTACGTAGCCCAGTGGATAGTGTGTTGGCTTACAAACTGTATGGTCCTCGGTTCGATTCTCCGTCCAGGCGAAAGGTAAAAGTTAAAAAAATTATAAAATTGAATAATTTCTTCAACATTATTTGTATTACAGAAAAAGGTGCCAAGAGCTAAAAAATTTCGTGGAAGTGAAAATTATGTTAGGGAATGAGCACAATCTTTTTTGGTAAAATTCTTCCAAGCATATAATATTTTTGGGCTCAAAATGCTTCCAAACATATAATTTGTTCACATTAAACAAACATTTTAATGTTTCGGCAGTATCCAATAATATATGTGCTTCCTGCAAAATATGTTTGGAACATATGTTTGAGAGGCGATTTTTTTAGGGTATGGAGATTGTTGTTATCTACCCATATTTTGATGTGGTCTCTATATAGTCTTGCATAGTATTTTAATTTATTGGCCTGACATTAAAATGTAGAGTTCTGTACATTCCTAAAATCCTGAGATTTGTTGTCGAGTCGTATCAAAATTTAAAATTCGAGTTCTTTTGGACATATAAACACATATGGCAAACTAGATTACTTATATCGGTCTATTTTGTAACACTACACCTTAAAATTACAATTAGAATACTGTAAAAATTAGATTTAGGTACACCACCTGGAGTCGACTCCGGCGGCGGAGTCGAGGCTAATAAGAAATGCTGGAGTCGGAGTCGAGCAAAATTGACTCGATTCCACAGTCCTGCCGAGGACCATACAGTTTGTAAGCCAACACACTACACTGGGCTACGTAGATGTTATTGTCATCAATAGACAATTATCGTTATAAGTTACATTTATATAGCATAGTTTGCGGCGCCCACGAACCGATGCAAACAAAGCATTATTCAACAGAAACGTAAATTTGCATGCCGAGGATCGTGGGTCCAACCCCTGCTCCGACCGAACACCAAATTTTTTGTTTTACATTCATTTTTACATATACAGTCGAAGCTCGGTTTTACGAACGATATATTGTCAGGCCCTTTCGTTAATTAGAAAAATTCGTTAAATCGAACAGAATTTTTAAAGGTTAACTTTTATTGAATATCGTAGTTTTTGATATATGAGAAGAAATTCATGAGTATTTGAGAAAATTTATTTAAACAAATGATTTTTATACCCTCCATCATAGGATGGGGGTATATTAACTTTGTCATTCCGTTTGTAACACATCGAAATATTGCTCTAAGACCCCATAAAGTATATATATTCTGGGTCGTGGTGAAATTCTGAGTCGATCTAAGCATGTCCGTCCGTCCGTCTGTTGAAATCACGCTAACTTCCGAACGAAACAAGCTATCGACTTGAAACTTGGCACAAGTAGTTGCTATCGATGTAGGTCGGATGGTATTGAAAAGGGGCCATATCGGTCCACTTCTACGTATAGCCCCCATATAAAAGGACCCTCAGATTTGGCTTGTGGAGCCTCTAACGGAAGCATATTTCATCCGATCCGGCTGAAATTTGGTATATGGTGCTTGTATATGGTCTCTAACAACCATGCAAAAATTGGTCCACATCGGTCCATAATTATATATAGCCCCCATATAAACCGATCCCCAGATTTAGCTTGCGGAGCCTAAAAGAGAAGCAAATTTCATCCGATCCACCTGAAATTTGGTACATGGTGTTGGTATATGGTCTCTAACAACCATGCAAAAATTGGTCCATATCGGTCCTTAATTATATATAGCCCCCCATATAAACCGATCCCCAGATTTGGCTTGTGGAGCCTCTAAGAGAAGCAAATTTCATCCGATCCGGCTGAAATTTGGTACATGGTGTTGGTATATGGTCTCCAACAATCATGCAAAAATTGGTCCACATCGGTCCATAATTATATATAGCCCCCATATAAACCGATCCCCAGATTTGGCTTGCGGAGCCTCAAAGAGAAGCAAATTTCATCCGATCCATCTGAAATTTGGTACATGATGCTGGTATATGGTCTCTAACAACCATGCAAAAATTGGTCCACATCGGTCCATAGTTATAAAGGGTGATTTGTTAAGAGCTTGATAACTTGATAACCATATAAACCCATCTCCAGATTTGGCTTGCGAAGCCTCAAAGAGAAGCAAATTGCATCCGATCCGGCTGAAATTTGGTATATGGTGTTTGTATATGGTCTCTAACAACCATGCAAAAATTGGTCCACATCGGTCCATAATTATATATAGCCCCCACATAAACCGATCCCCAGATTTGGCTTGCGGAGCCTAAAAGAGAAGCAAATTTCATCCGATCCGCCTGAAATTTGGTACATGGTGTTGGTATATGGTCTCTAACAACCATGCAGACATTGGTCCATATCGGCCCTTAATTATATATAGCCCCCATATAAACCGATCCCCAGATTTGGCTTGTGGAGCCTCTAAGAGAAGCATATTTCATCCGATCCGGCTGAAATTTGGTACATGGTGTTGGTATATGGTCTCTAACAATCATGCAAAAATTGGTCCACATCGGTCCATAATTATATATAGCCCCCATATAAACCGATCCCCAGATTTGGCTTGCGGAGCCTCAAAGAGAAGCAAATTTCATCCGATCCATCTGAAATTTGGTACATGATGTTGGTATATGGTCTCTAACAACCATGCAAAAATTGGTCCACATCGGTCCATAATTATATATAGACCCCATATAAACCCATCTCCAGATTTAGCTTGCGAAGCCTCAAAGAGAAGCAAATTGCATCCGATCCGGCTGAAATTTATTACATGGTATTGGTACATGGTCTCTAACAACCGTGCAAAAATTTGTCCACATCGGTCCATAATTATATATAGCCCCCATATAAACAGATACCCAGATTTGGCTTGCGAAGTCTCCAAGAGAAGCAAATTTCATCCAATCCGGTTGTAATTTGGAACATGGTGTTAGTATATGATCTTTAACAACCGTGCCAGAATTGGTCCATATCGGTCCATAATTATATATGGCACCCATATAAAACGTTCTCCAGATTTGACCTCCGGAGCCTCTTGGAGGAGCAAAATTCATCCGATCCGGTTCAAATTAGGAACGTGGTGTTAGTATATGGTCGCTAACAACCATACCAAAATTGGTCCAATCACACAAAAATTGGTCCATATCGGTTCATAATCATGTGTTTAAGTTCAAATTCGTAAGGTCAAAATTTATTCGTTAGATGGGGACTTAAAATATTGGAAAATGAGAATTTCCCCCTCGTTAGAAAATGTACCCAAAGCTCTGGATGCAGCTCTGTGCTTTCAGCACAATTCGTTACATTTTTCTAACGAGTCGCGCCATCACTGTCTTGCGGCGTCTAAGTTTTTGTTATTATTCGTTTCTGGATTACGTCCGTCCAACGATTGGTTTGTAAAAGGTAAATTAATCTCCCAAAAAATTCAATAAAATTACGTTTTATTGAAACATTATTGAAAAGAAAAACTAAATCCTTGTGTTTTTATTTATTTTATTTCTCGGTGCTACGCATTCATTGGTCCAATCGAGCCGGATACTTGCTTACAGCAATTAATAAAGGATTTTGTTTTGTCTTTTTTTCAAAGGAAAGTGCTGATATTGTGAAGCAACAACAAAAAGCAGCCACTTTGCAGCCATATTTGTGAAGGATTTATATTGAAAATTTATTTAAATAATTATTTATCAACACACAGGTGCGTATGTCAGTGTTTTATTAAAATAATTGAGCAAATCGCGAGTGTTTTAAATTTAAACCGCGGTCGTTTTACAACATTGATTCAATTATTTCGTTTTGCCGACGGCAAATTGCATTTCAAAAAACACACATTCGTTGCTACATACATACGTACGTTTCTTTCGTTTGTTTAATTTCGTTTTGCTAAAAAATATTCAAGTGAAGGAATAGTCAAAATAAAAAGTGAAAAATCTATTGTATATATTGGTGTTGTGTGGTGAATTTAAACGTTGACAGTGCTTATTTACTTCAAAACATTATTTGCAATTACGTTGCCTTTAACTTGAAGTAAATAAAACAATAACAAAATACACGCAGACTCTAAAGGCTCTGTTGGTCGTAAACAAAGATCAATCGTCACTGCAGTCAACGTTTGAATTACATACCTACGTATGATCAGTGATACACACACGTATATACATACATATTTTTTTTGAGCTGTGTTTCTTTGGTTTATTTGTTAACCCTCACGGGGCCGCGAGTTGTAAATATTTTGAAGAAAATTATAAAAATTTTTGAAATTGAGTTTTTTGGGTTATCGTGTTGTATGACCCATTAGCGTTACGCGCATTAGTAAAAATTATCGTTTTGGTCACTGTGCACCCTACAGGCGGTCCGGTACGATCGTATAATTTTTATTTTATCATATATATTACGTATATATTTTTATTTCTATATCTTTTATTATTTGCGATATTTGATTTTTTTTTGGGGAGATTATTTGGCGTGGAAGTGTAGAGGTGTATTTTACAGTCCGTGCACCCTACATTTGGTCTTACAGACATTTTTTTATAATTTCTAATAATTTGTTGAATTTTTTGATCATCTGGTTTTCGTGTGTGAAGTTTTGATACAGCGGCAGTATTCTTCGATACACTGAGCGTAATTTTCGTAAATTCATTCATACACTGAGAGAAATAGTTCGAAGATTTTAGTAGAATTTTGAGATTTTTAGAATTTGACTTGAATAATTTGCCCATTTTTTTGTACACGGGGAAAAATATTTTGTGATTCGGTACTCTGAACGAAAATTAATTGTCTCTACACTGAGAGAAAAATAGTCCAATAGTTTACAAATTGTTTGAAATTTTTGATTTTAAGTTTTGAAGTGGTTGTTTTACGAACAATTGTTTACACTTCAAGAAATTTTGTGGTAATTTCGGTGCAGTGTGAGAATTTGATACACTGAAAGAAAAATTTTGTAAATTTTTGTTTTTGCATTTTTGGGCATTTTGTGCAAATTTATTGATTTTTCGGCCAGTTTTCGCTGTCGATAAGTGCGTGTTCACATACTTTACGAGTTTTTGTGAATTTTTGTGACGCTAAATTATTTTCAATATGCCAGTTAATACATTCGCGCGATTCATTAGAGCCGCTGATGCGGTTGGGAAGTTTGGGACACGGGTTAGCTCTTTGAAGGAGGAGAATTTAGATGTTTATTCTCTAAGGGCTCAGGTCGAAGAGGCGAAATCACTCTGGGAGAAAGTGAAAGAGAGGTATGAGGAGTGTTTAGACGATCTTCAGGAGGATTCAGATAAGGGAAAGGTAGAATCTGCTGACGGCAAGTATGAGGCAACTTATGATGCCTATATTCGTATTGTTTCCTCTATCGAAAGGAAAATAGACGGTCTAAAAGCCGTTCCTAGGGCGTCAACTCCTATACAGCAGGCCGATGTGGCGGATATTTCTGCTCGTTCTGGTAATGTGGATGTATCGGGAAATTCTCTTTTGTTAGGTGTTGACCATGGTGCGGTCCATAGTTTGGCTTTACCACCATGCGATATTGAGGTTTTCGATGGTGACTTTCAGTCTTGGCCAACATTTAGGGATTTGTTTACTGCTGTTTATGTAAAAAATTCCCGTCTGAGTGATATTGAGCGCTTGTGTCATTTGCTCAAAAAGACTAGTGGCGACGCCCGTGAAGTTGTAAGAAGATTTCCTCTCACTGATAGGAGTTTCGAGTTAGCTTGGAGGACGTTAAAGGAAACTTATGACAACTTGAGAATTTTAGTCAGCAATCAGTTGAAACTACTTTTTGACCTTCCGGTCTTAGACACTGAGACAAGTTCTGGGTTGAAGAACTTGCAGCGTGGTATAAATGCATGTATTTCGGCGATGGCTGTGAATAACGTTCCTACGAACGATTGGGATCCGATTTTGATATATTTGTGTGTGCAACGTCTACCGAAGATTAGTGTTACTTTGTGGGAACAGGGTATAAGTGATAAGTCTGCGTTGTCGTCTTGGGTGGACATGGATCGTTTTCTTACGGAAAGGATTCAGACACTCACGTGTCTCCGCGATTTGAAGGGTATCGATGCTTCGAAGAAAACTGATGGCAGGAAACTGCGAACGCATTTTACGAATGCAGCTCCGAAATCTTCGCCATCTAGGTCGCGTAATTCGCAATACACTTCTCATTCTTCTAGAGATTCCGTCGATAAGATGTGTGTTCTTTGTCCACGACAAAGCCATCATCTTCGTGTTTGTCCGAGATTTAGGAATCTTTCTGTGAATGATCGGTTGACTGCTGTGAAACGGTACCGCTGTTGTTTCAATTGTCTATCTCGTAGACATGACGTTAACAACTGTGCTACATCTCGCAGTTGTGAGAAGTGTCAAGGAAGGCATCATACTTTGCTTCATCGAGATTCTTACCATTCTACGAATGTGGCGACTACGTCCTCGACAGTTTCGGCCGCTCGTCCTACGGATTCTAGCGGTTTGATTGATCCGCAGCCTTCCACTTCGTCTGGAATTGTGTCTGGCACTTCGGCCAGGCAAGTATTTCATGTTTCCCAGAACAGGTCGGTACTATTAGGGACGGCTATGGTGAACATCGTTCATCAGGGTATGACGTACCCAGCTCGGGCTCTTATTGACCCAGCATCGGAAGCCTCCTTTATTACCGAAAAAATGCAAAAGTTGCTTAGGATTTCGATAACGAGTGCGACGTCTTCGATATCGGGCGTGAATCAATCGGTTTCGATAACTTCTCGCGGTATTTGCCCTCTGAGTATAGGGTCACCCATAGATGGATCGGTCTTGGTAGAGGCGACTGCGTTGGTCCTGCCTAAGATTTCTGGGAATTTACCGTCTTTCCAAGTGAGTCGGAATTATATGTCACGTTTGCCTAATTTACGTTTAGCTGATCCTAATCTGTTCGATAGTCGTCCGGTTGATCTATTGTTGGGGGCAGACGTGTATCCCAGAATTATATTACAGGGGGTTCGGTCTGGTATTTTAGGATCGTTGATTGCTCAACAGACAGTCTTCGGTTGGCTCATTACTGGTTCAATTCCCACTTCTGATGTGACGGTTTTTTCAACGACTGTTGAATTTATGGAAGAAGATGGTCTTGACAAGACTCTTCTTCGGTTTTGGGAATTAGAGGACTTACCAAGACGGGCGATTTGTTCTCCCGCAGATAAATTTTGTGAAGAAAATTTTAAGAATACCACATATAGGGATTCCGATGGAAGATACGTAGTGACTCTTCCGATAAAACCCGAATTAAAGGGACAAGTCTTGCTTGGACATTCGCGGACAAGTTGTTTGAAGCAGTTTATTCGTGGTGAGGCTTCGCTTTTACGAAAGCCTGAAACAAAATTAATGTATGACGGGGTGATTAAAGAATATTTGGACTTGCAACATATGAGACCAGTGTCGTCGACTTCTCCTGCAGATCAAACTGTGTGTTATTTGCCACACCACCCGGTAATCAATCCGGACAAATTGACGTCCAAACTTCGAGTTGTCTTTAATGCTTCGCATAAGACCTCAAATGGTAAAAGTCTGAACGACATTCTTTATGTGGGACCCACATTACAATTGGAATTGGTTCATTTGATTTTGAGGTGGAGATTTTTCAGATATGTTTTTAATTGCGACATCACACAGATGTACCGCCAAATTAGGGTAAATTCGGCCCATACTTCTCTGCAGCGAATTGTCTTTAGGGACTCCCCACAAAAAGATGTACAAGACTATGAGCTGCAGACCGTGACATTTGGAGTGAATTGTGCTCCCTATTTAGCCATACGGACGTTATTGCAATTGGCCGATGACTCCGAAGATGAATATCCCCACGCGGCACATATTCTACGAAGGTGCATGTACGTGGATGATGTTTTGACAGGGTACCATAACGTGGATACTGCTGTTGAATCTAGGGATCAATTGATTAGGGTATTATCATCGGCAAAGTTCGAACTGAGGAAGTGGACTTCTAATGAGCTAGCCATTTTGGAATCGCTTCCGGCTGACCATTTGGTTGACGCCAAATTACTGGCATTTGTTGAGGCCAGTAGTTCGAAACCGTTGGGTATTAGGTGGAATGCGCAGTTGGACTTATTTTATTTTGAGATGAAACCGATTGAGCGAAAATCTCGGTTTACGAAGAGAGAGGTTTTATCGGCTATAGCTAGGCTATTTGACCCTGTTGGCTGGCTGGGGCCAGTTATTATAGTGGCGAAGATAATTATGCAACAGGTTTGGTTGGATAAGATAGGATGGGACGAGTCTCTTCCGTTACAAACTGAGCGACAATGGCGAAAGTTTGTCGAGACCTATCAGGATGTGAATCACGTTCTTATTCCTCGATGGGTCAATTACTCCACAGACTGTGAGGTAGAATTACATGTTTTTTCCGACGCCTCGGAAAAAGCATACGCGGGGGTAGTATATGTTCGTGTGGTTACGCCGCAGGGACATATCTTCACCCATTTGCTATCTTGTAAGACTAAGGTAGCCCCCATCAAATCTATATCTTTGCCACGTTTGGAGCTTTGTGGGGCAGTTTTGGCCTCAGAACTTTACAAGTCTATAGCCAGGGAGTTAGATATTGAATTTCGACGTGTTTATTGTTGGACGGATTCTACGATCGTCCGCTCTTGGCTTCGAAAGACGCCATCTACGTGGTCTACTTTCGTTGCGAATCGCGTATGTAGGATTCAGGAGAATACTGGGGGACAGAATTGGTACCATGTTCGCTCTGAGGACAATCCGGCCGACTTGGGAAGTCGCGGAGTGTCGCCTGCAGAGTTGGCGGTTTCGTCGCTTTGGTGGCATGGACCAGAGTGGCTCTGCTCAGATAGTTCTCAGTGGGATATAAATGATTTCACCCCTCTTGAGACTGACGTTGAGGTACGGGCGGTCAGGACTCACGCATCGTTTTTTACGAACTACGAGGACATTTTAGAGAGGTTTTCTTCGTTAGATAGGGCTCTACGAGTCATCGTATATATATTTAGGTTTTATCACAGGACCCATTATTCACATGCTAGTCGAAATGTGTATCACGACACGACGTTGACGGCAACTGAATTAAAGGCAGTGAGATTACGTCTAGCTGTTCTTTCTCAAAGGGCTCATTATCCAGATGAGTACGGTTGTTTGATGGAAAAGAAACCGTTAGGTTCCAGGAGTTCGTTGTTGTCATTGAATCCATTCCTGGATGAGGAGGGGGTTATGAGGTTGAATGGTCGTTTGAGTAGGTGTCCTACCCTGTCGTATAGTGAGCGACATCCAATTATAGTGCCGTATAATAGTAGATTCGCTAGGTTACTAGTGAAATATGTTCACGACATATCTATTCACGGAGGGAACCAGTTGGTTCTACGTCTTATTCGGATTGAGTATTGGATTCCTCGTTTAACATCTTTGATTAGATCGACTATTAACCGGTGTAAACGGTGTCTGTTGGATAGGAAGAAGTCTTGTACGCAGATCATGGCGGCTCTCCCACCGGAGAGAACTGTACTTACCAGACCGTTTACTACGACTGGCGTTGATTTTGCGGGGCCTTTCGAAATTAAGTCATTTATAGGGCGCGCATGTAAGATAACAAAGGGTTATGTTTGCGTTTTTGTATGCTTTTCGACGAAGGCCATACACTTGGAAGCCACATCAGACTTGTCTACGACAACGTTTCTGGCCGCTTTTCACAGATTTATATCTCGACGCGGTTGTCCCAAGACCATTTTTTCGGATAATGGTACAAATTTTGTAGGCGCTTCACGCGAAATGGAAAAGGATTTGAGATGTGTTTTTAAAGAAGGACGTGATAAGGTGTGTTCCGCATACCAGTTTCAGCAGCTTTCCTGGCAGTTTATCCCTGCCGGGGCGCCACATATGGGTGGTCTCTGGGAAGCTGCTGTCAAAAGCTTCAAGACGCATTTTAGGAAACATGCATCTGGATTCAAATATACATTTGAAGAGTTTTCGACTGTTCTTTCGAGAATTGAGGCTTGTTTAAATTCTAGGCCGTTGTGCCCGATGAGTGAAAGTTCTCAAGAGTTGGTGGCACTTACGCCTGGCCATTTTTTGGTAGGATCTCCGATCCTGGCGCCTCCTGAACAGTTAGAGGAGGAATCCCCACTTCATTTGGTACATCGATTCAGGAAAATGAAGGCGCTGTCGCAACAATTCTGCTTACGGTGGAAAGAGGAATATTTGAAATGCTTACAGAAAAGATATAAATGGAAATTTCCGCAGCGTGATATCGAAGTAGGGGACTTGGTAGTAATTCGTGATGAACAATTGCCTCCTACATCGTGGAAGTTAGGTCGTGTGGATGACGTCCACCCGGGATCTGACGGTCGCGTTAGAGTTGCTGACGTGAGAACGGCAAACGGTGTTGTAAGACGGCCGGTGGTAAAATTGGTCATACTGACCGAATAGTTTTCGATCGTTCATATAGTAAGCGTCATCTTTCTTTTCGCAGTACAATGGAAAATATGAGGGAAATTGTTAAGACTCTCCCTGACTACGAGGATGACGTCCCGATGTCCGATGAGGAAAAAGAGATTTTAGAAAATAATGTTGCACCGGTTCTTCGCGAGCCGTTACCAGCCATCGAGCAGGTCCCTGACGTCGGGATGACCCCAGTCGTCGCCTCTTCACAAGGGGTAGTACCGACGCAGAAAGTTGTCCCTCCGTCGGGGGCTGATACGGCTCCTGCTGACGTATCCGCAACCAACGTAGCCAAACCATTGTCATCCCCTACGGGGACTGCCCAAAAGAATTCAGGTGCGAATAAAAGAGTGCACTCGAATGTCTGTGTGTTGTGTAGGCGAAGTCACAATCTCAGGTCGTGTCGCAAATTTTTGAACATGCGTTTGGAGCAACGATTGCGCACTGTAGTGTTGCATCGGGTATGTTCAAACTGTCTGGGCAGGTCTCACATGCGATCGACCTGCAATAGTCGCGAGAGGTGCCGCGAATGTGGAGATAGCCACCATACGCTGCTACATTCATTTGACCAGCAACAACGTCCTTCCGCTCAAACCTTGTCGACGAGAAAGTCCAAGTCAAGTTCGTCCGTTAACTCGTCCGCGTACTGTATCACGAATACCGCTCCCATATCTGGTCCGATGTTGGTTCTACAACCAACCGTCACGCTTGGTCCCACTATAGTCCTCTTGCTTGTCTTGTCCGATCGTCGAATTCCTGTCCGAGCTGTCCTCGACCCGTGTGCGGGGTATAGTATGATTTGTAGTAGTTTAGCTCTCAGCCTACGGCTTGTCTCAGCGATGACGTCGCATGACGCATTTTGTCCGCTTGTTGCTGTCTCCCGACACAATGCAGAAAGTAAATTGGTTTTTTCTGCCCGGGTAACAGACCTGACCCGTGTTGTCACCCCATCGTCGTCGGCTCCAGATACGATACGGGAACATTTCGAGTGTCTCCAGCTGGCCGACCCAAGGTTTTACCGTCCTTCCGGGGTGGGGTTGGTTCTAGGGCCCGATGTCTACGCACGGGTTCTAAAGACACAAATATTTTCGAGTCCTGGATTCCCATTGGCGCAGCTAACGATGTTTGGCTGGATAGTATCAGGTCAATGCCAACCATAAGTGTCGTAGGTCATCCTGGCCAATAACACGGACACTGCAGACCCTCCGGGTCAACGGCTCTACGAGCATTTAGTTAAGAAACAATGAAGTTGGAAAAAATGAATACATGAACTAATAAAAAAAAAAATTGCTCAATTTGAGAATGAAACTGACATCGCATTTTATATTTATTTTGATATTAAAATATTGTATGTAATGTCTATGTATTAATGAATTTCAATTACAACATAGCTGGATGTTGCAAGGCGGGCGGAATGTTTAAGTTCAAATTCGTAAGGTCAAAATTTATTCGTTAGATGGGGACTTAAAATATTGGAAAATGAGAATTTCCCCCTCGTTAGAAAATGTACCCAAAGCTCTGGATGCAGCTCTGTGCTTTCAGCACAATTCGTTACATTTTTCTAACGAGTCGCGCCATCACTGTCTTGCGGCGTCTAAGTTTTTGTTATTATTCGTTTCTGGATTACGTCCGTCCAACGATTGGTTTGTAAAAGGTAAATTAATCTCCCAAAAAATTCAATAAAATTACGTTTTATTGAAACATTATTGAAAAGAAAAACTAAATCCTTGTGTTTTTATTTATTTTATTTCTCGGTGCTACGCATTCATCATGGTTGCCACTATAGCCAAAAATAATCTACCAAATTTTATTTCTATAGAAAATTTTGTCAAAATTTTATTTCTATAAAAAATTTTGTTAAAATTTTACTTCTGTAGAAATTTTGTCAAAATTTTATGTCTACTTTGTCAAACTGAATTATATACGTATTGGATCGATCTTTTTTGATTTAATATATACCACGTATGGACTTACATACAATTTAGAAGATGGTGTTAGGAGCTTTTAAGATACCTTGCCATCGGCAAGCGTTACCGCAACTTAAGTAATTCGATTGTGGATGGCAGTGTTTAGATGAAGTTTCTACGCAATCCATGATGGAGGGTACATAAGCTTCGGCCTGGCCGAACTTACGGCCATATATACTTGTTTCTTATTATTATTATTATTTTATTGACTATATTGGATACAAGTCAGGTTGAAATGGGTATTCAAGTTTCCCAGTCTCATGACAGTCGTCAATATTCGTCTTATTGTGTGCCCTAATTTCTTCTTTCAATCGTAGATATTTTATTCCACGAATTCTCTAATTTGTTTCTAGTCGCCATTTTCAAGCTGGGCAGGTTACGAGTTATTACCTCGTCTATATGTTTGGCTCTATATCTTTTTTAAAGGAGTGAAGTGACATAGGTAGCGTTCCACAGTATCTTTATACGCCTTACGAATTTCGCCATCCACTAATTCTATTCGGCGTTAGGACCACGGTTACCATTGGTGTCAAAAATTTTTGTGGTTAGTATAAAACAAGTATATACGGCCGAATCTTATGTACCCTCCACCATGGATTGCGTAGAAACCTCTACGAAAGACTGTCATCCACAATGCAATTATTTGGATTGTGATAATACTTACCGATGCAAGGTATCTTAAAACTTCTTAACATCGTTTTCTAAATTGTGAGTTAGTCCATACGTGGTATATATTAGACAAAAAAGGGAAGTCTACAAATAATTACGAATCGATATGAACTTTTGCACGGTACTTAGAGAGCCAGAATTGAAATATGGGGGTCGCTTATATGGGTCCCATATACAATTATGAACTTGATATGGACCAATTTTTGTGTGATTGGTGATCGATTTATCTGAGGGCTATATATAATTACAGACCGATATGGACCTAGTTAGGCATGGTTGTTAACGGCCATATAACATACTAGCACAATGTACCAAATTTCAACTGACTCGGATGAAATTTGCTCCTCCAAGGGGCTTCAAGACCAAATCTCGGGATCGGTTTATATGGGGGCTATATATAATTATGGATTGATATGAATACCTGCATGGTTGTTAAAGACCATATACTAACACCACGTACTAAATTTCAATCAGATCGGATGAATTTTGCTCCTTCAAGAGGCTCCGGAAGTCACATGTGGGGATCGGTTTACATGGGGGCTATATATAATTATGAACCAATATGAGCCAATTTTTGCATGGTTGTTAGAGACCATATACTAACACCATGTACCAAATTTCAGCCGGCTCGGATGAAATTTGCTTCTCGTAGAGGCTCCGCAAGGCAAATCTGGGGGTCCGTTTATATGGGGGCTATACGTAAAATTGGCTCATTTGCAATACCATCTGACCTACATCAATAACAACTCTTTGTGTCAAGTCTCAAGTCGATAGCTTGTTTTGTTCGGAAGTTAGCGTGATTTCAACAGACGGACGGACGGACATGCTTAGATCGACTGAGAATTTCACCACCACCCAGAATATATATACTTTATTGGGTCTTAGAGCAATATTTTGATTTGTTACAAACGGAATGACAAAGTTAATATACCCCTATCCTATGGTGGAGGGTATAACTAACAAGTATATACAGCAGTAAGTTCGGCCGGGCCGAATCTTAAATACCCACCACCATGAATCAAATATTATAGTTTCCTTTGAAATTTTAAGGAGGTTTGATGACAGGTATTCTCCCACGCAGAGTAATTCTACCAGTACGCTTCCCGAAGATAAATGTAAAGCTTTTACCTGTGAAGACTAGATCAGATTCTGAATTTATAAGAACCATTTTTTGTTTGAATTTCATAAACATCTCTTGTAAGTGTGCAAGAAAATGATGAAACAACGCCTTGATTTGAAACCAGAAATCTGTAGATTTTTACCCCAATTATTTAAATGATTACGAGAAGTAAAATCTGGAATATTTACATTCAGTATCAATCAGTTTTCATATATTCTCAAGATATGAAATCTGTCTATATGGAGGCATTACCAACTGGACTGATAAATACTAAATCATACACAGAAAAAAATATCACCAAAATATTTCCAATTAAAAAGTTAATTGAAGTTGAAACTTTTTTCAATTAATAAATTAATTGGTACAATTAACTTTTTAATCAATATAGAAACATTAAGTTAATTAAGTCAATGATTGAAAATTGTAAATTTTTTAATTAAAAAGTTAATTGATACAATTAACTTTTAATCAAATTCGGAAGACTAAGTCAGTTAAAAAAGTGATGATTTTTTTTTTAATTTTTAATTAAAATTTTTTTCATACAATCAATTGTTAATCCAAATAAAAATTCTAAGCCAATTCAGAATGTAATTGAAAATAGTTACCTTTTTTTAATTACTAAATTAATTGAGTTTTGCAATCAACATCAATTAAATTTTTAATTGAATTAAAAAATTAATTGAAATTTGGTAATGAAATCAATTAATTTTTTAATCAAGAATTTTTTCTGTGATTGATACTATCATTTTCGTGATTGAAGACATTTCAATTACAAAATTAATTGGATCAATTAATTTCGTGATTGAATCAGAAAAAATTTTTTTGTGTGTATACACTTTTTTGTGGGTCTAAAATGCCAGTATATTTTCAATTTGTGGTAAATCGGATAAAAATGAGTTAAATGGGGAGATCGGTCTAATGGGGGCTATGTCAAAATCATTGTTGGATACACACAATATTCAGCTCATCTAATTGTAGTTCTAGAATCTAGACCCCAAATCGGAGGGCCGGTTTATAAGGGGCATATATGAAAAACTGAACCGATACACAATATATTCGGCACACCTCTGTATGGTCCTAGAATACCTCTATATTTCCAATTTCAAACAAATTGGATAAAAACTACGGATTCTAGAAGCCCAAGAAATAAATTTTCAAAATTTTCTTTCGAAATAAAATTTTGACAAAAAATCTCTTTTGTTCATCCGTTCGTTATTTTGAATACTCAATGTTAAGAATTTGGACGTTCGTTAAATTGCATTTTTTCTAAATACACTGAAAGGAAAATGTACGTCATGAGAACGAACGTCCCGGTGACGAATTTTTCGTCAAAAATGAGCTAACGTAACATTTCATCCCGGTGATGAATTTTTCGTCATGGCGATGAATTATAATTCATCGCTGTGATGAACATATTGACATCCAATTGATCACTATATACTACGTCCAGGTGATGAAATTTCATCAATGCGAATATTTTTTTTTTTTGTATCTGCGATTATTCTCTTTCATCCATGCGATGACGAAATTTTTCAAAAGTACGATTCTCCTTCGTCGTCACTACAAACGCGATCGTCACAGTGATGAAGGTTTTTCCTAAATTTGAGGTAATCCATTCATCAATATGATTTAATCGATTCGTCACTCTGATGTAATCTGATGTAATCGATTCATCAATATGATGTAAACCGTTCATAACCGTTCGCGACATAGACAAATTTATATTAACCCTTTCGACCCTAAAGTTGCCTGTGGGCAACTTTTTGGGTTTTGAGACACACTGTCAGCGTTGTTTTTGTTCATAAAACTGTAACGGTATCGAAAGCTACAAGTGTTTTCTTCAAGTTGAATGAAAAATCAGCTAATTTGGTTGTCAATTAGTAAAAAAATTTTCATTAATACGCACGTACCTCAAGAAAAAAATATTTGCGAATTTAAAAAGAGGTTTTTATACATGCGATTTTTTCAAAAATTACAACTAAAATGTTGACAGTTTTTATTAAATCTATTGTAGTACATGTCAAATAAAATATTTCTGGAAGTCAAATCTTAGAATTGCAAAAAAAACAACAGATGGGAAATTTTTAAAATTGAAAAGTTGCCTGTGGGCAACTTTGGGCAATTGTGGTAGTAAAATTACATATTTTTGAACATAAGACCTGGAGAAAAAAGGTTTGAAAAACAATGATTTTGAAAAAATTTTGAACTTCAATTGGGATGTCCCAGTCACGAGAAATGCGGCGATGATGTGGAAAACATATCTGCAGTGCAGTGGGGAATTTGGAAGGGATCGTAAAAAGGGAGGAAGCCACTTCTTGGCAACATAATAGTGCATTAGCACGAATATTGACGCTTTATAATACTTTGGTTTTTTACACCGCCAGTTAAATTGACATGGGTTAAAAAAAAAAAAAAAAAAAAAAAAAACATTTTCGTGAGTCACGCGTGATTCACGCGAAGCCGTGAATGAAATTTAAACGAAATCTCATGAATGAAATTTAAACGAAACCTCGTGAATGTGCGTGAACGGGATTAAAGAAAAATGTGTGGCGCGTGAGCGTGAGTAAAAATCAAATTGTGTTCGTGATTGTGAGTGAGTAAACATTCTCCGAAATCACGCTCCCGATAAAAATTTACTTTCACGATCCAACCCACGCTCACGATCCAACTCACGCTCAAGATAAAATTCACGTTAACAATAAAATTCATATTCACGATAAAATTCGCACTCACGGTAAAACAGACACAAAAAGTCACAATCACGAACAAATTCACGTTCACGATTAAATTCAAGCTCACCGATTTTAATCACCTTTACATATTTAATCACGCTTAAGATTTTAATAGTGTGAGTCACGAGAAATTTCGTTAATTACCAGAATTTTGTTGAGCCACGAAAATTGTCGTGTTTCGAAAATATTCGTGACTTACAAGATTTGTCGTGAATTACGAAAATTGTCGTGAATCGTGCGAAAGCGTGAGACATAAACATTGTTCATGTGTGAGCGTGTGAGCGTGTGCGAGTATGACTTTTCATTTCGTGACCGTGAATTCCTACCCACATGGCATGCGTGAGTACAACTATTTCTTCGTGAATGTGTTTGAGCGTGATTGAAATTCCAAGCTCACCGATTTTAATCACCTTTACATATTTAATCACGCTTAAGATTTTAATAGTGTGAGTCACGAGAAATTTCGTTAATTACCAGAATTTTGTTGAGCCACGAAAATTGTCGTATTTCGAAAATATTCGTGACTTACAAGATGTGTCGTGAATTACGAAAATTGTCGTGAATCGTGCGAAAGCGTGAGACATAAACATTGTTCATGTGTGAGCGTGTGAGCGTGTGCGAGTATGACTTTTCATTTCGTGACCGTGAATTCCTACCCACATGGCATGCGTGAGTACAACTATTTCTTCGTGAATGTGTTTGAGCGTGATTGAAATTCCAAGCTCACCGATTTTAATCACCTTTACATATTTAATCACGCTTAAGATTTTAATAGTGTGAGTCTCGAGAAATTTCGTTAATTACCAGAATTTTGTTGAGCCACGAAAATTGTCGTATTTCGAAAATATTCGTGACTTACAAGATGTGTCGTGAATTACGAAAATTGTCGTGAATCGTGCGAAAGCGTGAGACATAAACATTGTTCATGTGTGAGCGTGTGAGCGTGTGCGAGTATGACTTTTCATTTCGTGACCGTGAATTCCTACCCACATGGCATGCGTGAGTACAACTATTTCTTCGTGAATGTGTTTGAGCGTGATTGAAATTCCACTCACGCGCACATCTAAGTATATATTTACTGTAAAATAACAAAAAACTTAACAAAAATCCAATAAAACGTAATACGTCTATCATTACAAAACAAACTATTTTTTGTAGTCACAATTGCCCAAAGTTGCCCACAGGCAACATTCTCTACCGCCTAAACGAATGGGCGTGGCGAACCGAAATTTTGGCTAGACGCTTCTTACATGACTTCAACATGATTAAAAGTAAAAAAAAATTTTTTGCGATACCTATAAAAATTCGGGGTCAAAAGGGTTAATGAATGGACGGATATTATTATATTCGTCCACTCGATAATATCAATTCGTTTAGATTGCGAACATTTCCGTACTTATCACAAATTTGACTTATATTGGTGAATATGTTACGTAGATTACATGAAATTGATAAATGGATTAACAGAAATATTTCCTATGACACTTTTAATAAACAGCCATATTGTTTTTTGTTTTAATTAAATTTAAATTTTATTTATTTCAAATAAAATACAACTACACTGAAAATACAGTGAACCCACCAGGAAGAAAACTTTTCGTTAATTTTAGAAAATTTTAAACATTTTTACAAAATTTTAACTAAACAGTATTACAAACGCTGGCATCACGCCGATGTTATTAAAATAAGTAAATATTTTTCGACAAATTCAAGAAAATTTATTAGACATTATTAAGTTTTTTTCACTTGTTAAAGAATAATTTGTAGTTTCAACGAAAAAATTGGAGTTAAAAATTGCAAAAATGTCTTTAGTGAAATACGAAGTTCGTGATGAACGCATTTGTAGTAAAATTTGCAAATTTAAAGAAATACTGAACTATTTTGTGGAAGACACGAATTTAGTTAATATTTATGCTTCATTTGTGTATATTTTTTCCTCGGTATTAGTTAATTTAACTAACGTACGCAAAAAATTATTAGAGTAAAGGAAACTTTCTCCAAACATAATAATTCCATTAACTAAAATAAAGTTAAATTGGCTTTAGTGAAATAGAGAGTTCACTTTTTTGAGTGTAACGAAATGAATACGTATATAAAATTTATCATACACACGCAAATATCTCCTTTTCTTCGAAAGCTGTTGATTTTGCTAAATTGACCATCTAAGTACACAAACATTCTATTGCCTTAATAGTTTTAGATCAGCAATAGCAAGGATGAAAAGTTTTTTGGGTTCAGACTGTGGTGTAAACAATTAATAAAAAAGAATTTAAAAATTGATATTTTGAATTATTGTAAAATAAATTCGATGCTATTACAATTTTGAAAAAAAATTTAACTATTTAAATTTTGTGTCCCAATATTCATTTTCCTTTTGTTCATTCAATTCGTCTTTCTCCTTTAATTTCAGTTTAAAACCATATTCGGTTTTCACAGAACAAAAACTGATGCGGCAATTATCTGAAAATTTAGAAATACTTCCATAAACATATAAATGTTTTGTAAGACATTAATTTTTCCGAAATAAATTTAAAATTACACTTGTTATCTTCGCAACGAATTCATTTTCTATTTTTTCTTGTAACATAGGCGCTTTTTCTTTATTAGATGAACGTTTTGTTCGAGCATGTCTCTCAAAAGAAGAAACATCCTCGTATAATGTCCCACAACATCGCCGACTGTCTATGTGTTTAAGCAAATGATAGCATTTTAAATGCTTAAAATATTCTTCATTTTGGTTGAAAAGTTTATTGCATATATAACACTTCATGTCTTTTTGATTTTACTCACTTTTTTTATACCCTCCACCATAGGGTGGGGGGTATATTAACTTTGTCATTCCGTTTGTAACACATCGAAATATTGCTATAAGACCCCATAAGACATTCTGAGTCGATCTGAGCATGTCCGTCCGTCCGTCTGTTGAAATCACGCTAACTTCCGAACGGAATAAGCTATCGACTTGAAACTTGGCACAAGTAGTTGTTATTGATGTAGGTCGGATGGTATTGCAAATGGGCCATATCGGTCCACTTTTACGTATAGCCCCCATATAAACGGACCCCCAAATTTGGCTTGCGAGACCTCTAAGAGAAGCAAATTTCATCCGATCCGGCTGAAATTTGGTACATGGTGTTAGTATATGGTCTCTAACAACCATGCAAAAATTGGGTGACATCGGTCCATAATTATATAGCCCCCATATAAACCGATCCCCCGATTTGGCTTGCGGTTAGGGGCTCCGCAAACCAAAGCAAATTTCATCCGATCCTGCTGAAATTTGATACATGGTGTTAGTATATGGTCTCTAACAACCATGCAAAAATTGGTCCACATCGGTCTATAATTATATATATGGTATGCAGGAATTGGTTCATTTCAGTGCATAATTATATATAGCTCCCATATAAACCGATCCCAAGATTTGACCTCCGGTGCCTTTTGGAGAAGCAAAATTCATCCGATCTGGTTGAAATTTGGTACGTGGTGGTAGTATATGATATTTAACAAATTTACCAAAACTGGTCCATATCAGGCCATAATCCTACATAGCCCCCATATAAACCGTTCGGAAATTTGGTTTTGGAGCCTCTTGGGGGAGCAAATTTCATCCGAGTGAGTTGAAATTTGGTACAATGTGCTAGTATATGGCCGTTAACAACGACGCCTAACTAGGTCCATATCGAACTATAGTTATATATAGCCCTCAGATTGTGAATGACAGTCTTTCGTAGAAGTTTCTACGCAATCCATGGTGGAGGCTACACGCAGAGAAGAAACATGATTGCCACAATCATATTCGAAGAGCAAAATAATATGATAGCAGCTATTTTTGCGGCGACCATGTAACATTTTAACCTGCAACCATGTTGGCTCAGTGAACATGGTTCTAAGAAAAATACAATTGTCCTCATCTAAAATGTTATTATATTGATAAAAAGAATTTTGTTTCCATTAAAAGACAATGGTCACGATCTAAAATGTTATGTTATTCGTCAAAAATGTTTTTCTTCTAGTTAAAAGAACATGGTCACAACCTAAAATGTTTTGATTTTTATGAAAAAACTTTTTTCGTCGTCGAAAAAAGGACGCCACTTGAGAAAAGAAAACACAAAATCAACTTTATTTATTTGTTTTTATTTATTTATAAACTAATTCATTGTTTATTTGTATTTATAATGTCGTGCAAGCAAACTTCACATATTTTTACACACTCTAGTTTGGTTCAATTAACAATAAGTAATCATTCCATATTTACTTCGTGACCATCAAATGTACAAACGCAGACATCATGTAACTGCAAATAAAAATAAATTATACCATATATCAAAATGCAGAACAAAAACCAGGTATATTTTTTTCAATTACACTTTCCTTGTTTGTATTCACATAAAACCACGTGCCATTTCTGATAAATAAATTAACACAAAACACAATAATTCCGTATTCTCCGTCCATTCCAAGAAACAATCAACACACGACTGACGCGCAAAATGAAAATCGTGTGTACCTGCTCAATGTTTTTATAAAATTCTTGTCGCTGCAAAAAAATTAAATGGTCACGAAAACAATGTACATGGTCTTTATGGCCATGTAATGGTTGTAGACATGTCTATACGTAAACTATAAAAATATTTTTTTCTCTGCAAAAAAGTAAAAAAATTGAATGGTCAGATACGTGATTTTCCTGACCATATAATGGTCTCAAATTCTATCATTTAAATAATAGAACATGTTTGCGGCATTTGAGAACCATTTAAATGCTTATTGCCAACATATATTTTTCTCCGCTCGAAAATTATTTTTACAAAGACAAAATACATGGTTTTCGCGACAATTACATACTCTAAATAAGCATTAAATGGATGCGGCAACCATGTCCAAACATGTTTTTTCTGTGCGTGTACATAAGATTCGGCCTGGCCGAACTTACGGCCGTATATACTTATTTCTTTTCACTTTGACAACTTTAATCAATTAGCTCTTCATTTTCGGCATGCGCGACCAACTTTACACTTTCAACTAAACTCATCAACTGAGAAGAACCATTTGAGATATTCTTACGCACAGAAAAAAATATTTCTACCACAAAACTACGTATGGATGTGTTATTGCATTAGTATTTGAATACATATCAACGGAGTAGATGAAATTTTTCGTCTACTTGATTACTTTTTTCGTCAATTTGAAGACTCCCGCTTGTTCAAGTAACTAGTTATTGACTATCAAATTCGCCTATCAACAATATGTACCACTAGTTACTCCCAAATCTACTCGACATGTATTTAACTGGTGAATTTAACACCAATATGTACCACTAGTTACTCCCAAATCTACTTGACATGTATTTAACTGGTGAATTTAACATGGGGATGTCATTGGAGGGAGCCAATTGGATATCCTTAGCATTACGTTTACCACAAGAAGTAAGTAGTAACTGTGGGATACATATATAAATAGCTTCATTTCAGTATTGTAATTTAGACCACAATTCGATAAAAATATAATTTGATTATTTTAATTTATTTATTAACATGAATTATATTAAATTAAAACTAAATATATATTCACAAACATATTTAAAAGTAAAATTAAAAAATGCAAAACATAAAACTTAATTTAAATACATAATAGAAAGCTGTCTTTACGGGAACGTACCGCATTGCATGTACATCTCAATGATATAGTGGTACCTGATATATAAAGAATATAGTTAACAAAATAAAGCAAAATGTATACCATATTATTAGTGTACTTACTAAAAAAAAGTCCGCAATATATCCAAACACGCTTTTATTAAATTGTTTTGTAATGCTCTGCAAAAAACTTCTTGCTACGAAACCAACAGAAAACTAACTAAATTATCCCGCTTGCTCAAGTAACTAGTTATTGACTATCAAATTCACCTATCACCAATGAGCTTAAAAAATTAAATTTTAAAAAATAATTTGATTATTTTAATTTATTCATTAACATGAATTATATTAAATTAAAACTAAATATATTTCACAAACATTTTGAATGGTAAAATTAGAAATACAAAACTGAACATAAAACTTAATCATTTAAATACATAATAGAAAGATGTTGTTCTATAAAGGTACCACATAGCATGTACATCTGAAGGGTATAGTGGTACCTGAAAATAAACAAGTATATACGGCCGAAAGTTCTGCCAGGCCGAAGCTTATGTACCCTCCATCATGGATTGCGTAGAAACTTCTTCTAAACACTGCCATCCACAATCGAATTACTTAAGCTGCGGTAACGCTTGCCGATGGCAAGGTATCTTAAAACCTCCTGACACCATCTTCTAAATTGTATGTAAGTCCATACGTGGTATATATTAAATCAAAAAAGATCGATCCAATACGTATATAATTCAGTTTGACAAAGTAGACATAAAATTTTGACAAAATTTTCTACAGAAATAAAATTTTAACAAAATTTTTATAGAAATAACATTTTGACAAAATTTTCTATAGAAATAAAATTTGGTAGATTATTTTTGGCTATAGTGGCAACCATGATTATGAACCGATTTGGACCAATTTTTGTGTGATTGGACCAATTTTGGTATGGTTGTTAGCGACCATATACTAACACCACGTTCCTAATTTGAACCGGATCGGATGAATTTTGCTCCTCCAAGAGGCTCCGGAGGTCAAATCTGGAGAACGTTTTATATGGGTGCCATATATAATTATGGACCGATATGGACCAATTCTAGCACGGTTGTTAAAGATCATATACTAACACCATGTTCCAAATTACAACCGGATTGGATGAAATTTGCTCCTCTTTGAGGCTTCGCAAGCCAAATCTGGGGATCTGTTTATATGGGGGCTATATATAATTATGGACCGATGTGGACAAATTTTTGCACGGTTGTTAGAGACCATATACCAATACCATGTACCAAATTTCAGCCGAATCGGATGCAATTTGCTTCTTTTTGAGGCTCCGCAACCCAAATCTGGAGATGGGTTTATATGGGGTCTATATATAATTATGGACCGATGTGGACCAATTTTTGCATGGTTGTTAGAGACCATATACCAACATCATGTACCAAATTTCAGATGGATCGGATGAAATTTGCTTCTCTTTGAGGCTCCGCAAGCCAAATCTGGGGATCGGTTTATGTGGGGGCTATATATAATTATGGACCGATGTGGACCAATTTTTGCATGGTTGTTAGAGACCATATACAAACACCATATACCAAATTTCAGCCGGATCGGATGCAATTTGCTTCTCTTTGAGGCTTCGCAAGCCAAATCTGGAGATGGGTTTATATGGGGTCTATATATAACTAAGGACCGATGTGGACCAATTTTTGCATGGTTGTTAGAGACCATATACCAACATCATGTACCAAATTTCAGATGGATCGGATGAAATTTGCTTCTCTTTGAGGCTCCGCAAGCCAAATCTGGGGATCGGTTTATATGGGGGCTATATATAATTATGGACCGATGTGGACCAATTTTTGCAAGATTGTTAGAGACCATATACCAACACCATGTACCAAATTTCAGCTGGATCGGATGAAATTTGCTTCTCTTAGAGGCTCCACTAGCCAAATCTGGGGATCGGTTTATATGGGGGCTATATATAATTAAAGACCGATATGGACCAATTTTTGCATGGTTGTTAGAGACCATATACCAACACCATGTACCAAATTTCAGGCGGATCGGATGAAATTTGCTTCTCTTTTAGGCTCCGCAAGCCAAATCTGGGGATCGGTTTATATGGGGGCTATATATAATTATGAACCGATGTGGACCAATTTTTGCATGGTTGTTAGAGAACGTATACTAAGACCACGTACCAAATTTCACCCGGATCGGATGAATTTTGCTGCTCCGGGAGGCTCCCCAAGCCAAATTTGGGGATCGGTTTATATGGGGGCTATACGTAAAAGTGGACCGATATGGCCCATTTTCAATACCATCCGACCTACATCGATAACAACTACTTGTGCCAAGTTTCAAGTCGATAGCTTGTTTCGTTCGGAAGTTAGCGTGATTTCAACAGACGGACGGACGGACGGACATGCTTAGATCGACTCAGAATTTCACCACGACCCAGAATATATATACTTTATGGGGTCTTAGAGCAATATTTCGATGTGTTACAAACGGAATGACAAAGTTAATATACCCCCATCCTATGATGGAGGGTATAAAAATATAATTTACAAATAATGCAAAAACTAAAACATATTATAAGTGTACTTGCTATCAAATTTCCGCAACATATGCAAACACGTTTTTATTAAACTTCTTGCTAAGAAATAAACAGAAAACTGACTAAATTATGAGTTTCTAAAGCTTTATTGCTTTTTTTGTTCCGAAGAATAACGGGTAATTATCTGAGAATAACAGAATTATCTAAGAGAATTCTCCCGCGTCAATTTAAGAGGCAATCAGTTATCTGTTTTATAATTATACGACTATTCCAAAGATTACTTATCTACTCTCATATAACCAGTCACCCTTGTAGTTGTCTATATAAATAGCGAAAAAGCCGCAATGGTTCCTTTACACTTTGAACTAAACTCATCAACTGAGAAGAACAAAATTTCTACCACACAACTACGTATGGATGTGTTATTGCTTTAGTATTTGAATACATATCAACGGAGTAGATGACATTTTGCGCCTACTTGATTATTTTTCGCCAATTTGACGACTTTAATTGTTCTCATATATCTTGGAAGCCAATTTAAAAACAACCATGTGCACAAATGTTTGCTCAAATTCTCGTTTGAGTTAAGTGAAATGTGGAGAGAGCATGAAATACCAACAAAAAATAAGAGCTTTGTTCAGTTATTTGAAAAACGAAAAGTAGCAAGCGTATTTGGCTGTGTGTTTTTTTAGGTAGAGAAATAAATATACATCTACAGAACGTATGAATTTTATCATTGCATTGAACACTGTTTCGTCACATTGACGATTGATTTCACTTTAGTACTAATGGAAAATGCAAATTACAATCTTCCATAGACTATATATACTGTATATCGTTTTATGTTTTATTTAGTATTGAGATTTTTCGACACACATTTCAGAGAAAAGTGTGTTTCATCAATTTGAAAATTCTTCCATCGCACTGACGAAAACCAACATTCTTGATGCATCATGGAAATAAAACACTTAAAACTTTTGTCCAACTTATATTAAAATGTGGAATTCATATAATGGGACTTCATTTAAACGAAATAAATTTAAATCGAATGTTAATTTGGATTAACTTTCCCTGAATCGGGAAGAGAATAATTTCGTCTCGTAGACGAAACTAAAAAAAATTCAAAAACTTTTCGAAAAGAAGAACGTGAAGTCGAGTATATTTAAACATACATAATTTTACAATATAAACAAAAATTTAATTAGGCGTGAATTATTTTTTACTAGCACTTAAACCACTTTAAATGCATTTAAAATTTATCGTATTTAGAAATACAAATAAATCTGATTTTTTATTAACGAATAATTTTGTACTTAATTTCATTTTTACCTTTAAAGCCGGTATTAATTTGGCGTTATCGCTCTAAAATGGCTATGTTTTCACGTTACTTTTCTTTAATAATTCATTTTGAATAAAATAAACTTTTTCAATTCCATTCATATAATAGGTAAGGTTAAAGTGGCGGCCCGATTAAGATTCAGGCTCACTTAGACTATTCAGTCCATTGTGATACCACATTAACTATATGTACCTATTACATATGGGCACTTCTAGCTTTAGCCGCTGAACCTCCTCGGTTACTTTCTTCTGTTGAACTCACACACAAGAGGTGTTTTATTGATTCCTTTTCCTCCGCATCATGACAGCTCATACAATAGTCATTACACTTCGCGCCAATAGTTTTTGCAAACTCGCATATCAGGCAGCGACTCGAGAACTCTAGGTTAGGTTAGGTTAGGTTAGGAGGCAGCACGATGTATCAGGCTCACTTAGACTATTCAGTCCATTGTGATACCACATTGGTGCACTCTAGCATATCTAGTGTGCGGTTTAAGTTTAAATGGGGCCATATTTGCTTGGTATCGTTACAGCCCTTGCAATTCTCCATCGAACATTTCCATCATAACAGCCTTCTCACGCAGCATTAGCTTGCAGGTAGCGAGGGGCATACAAACAGATTCTAGTTCCCCTGGAATATGTAAGGTAGTCCCTAGCCTCGCCAACTCATCCGCTTCGCAATTCCCCGGTATGGTCCTATGGGCAGGCACCCATATTAAGTTAACATTGTGCTGCTCAGCCATCTGATTGAGAGATTTGCGGCAGTCGATTGCCGTTTTCGAGTTAAGGGACACAGAGTCCAAGGATTTTATTGCAGGTTGACTGTCTGAGTATATATTAATGCCAACATATTTTGGAACATTACTTCTCAGCCAATGCGACACCTCTCTTATTGCTAATATTTCAGATTACCTGATTAGGTAATCTTTTCGATATTCGAAGTTCCAGATCTTTAGAATATACTCCGAAACCCACTTGTCCATTCAATTTGGAGCCATCAATGTAGAAATCTATATATCGTTTATTCCCCGGGGCCTATAGTTAGGGTTAGGATGATGATTTCTGGTAGAATTAGGATAAGGATTATGAATAGGATAAAAAAATTGATATCAGTAGACGAATTTCTGTTATTTAGTTGGAACATATCAAAATTAGAAATTTTTTTGGATATTTCTGGTTAGGATAATTATTTTGGATCATAGTGTTAAGAACAGTTTTATTGTAAGAGGTGGTATAGTCGTTTCTAATTGAAGGTTCGTTTCTGATTAAACCTTCTCTTTCTAATAAAATATGTTATATGCATCCCGTAATTTGTGTATATCTCTATTCAGAATAACTAATGCCAAATGAATATGAATGTTGTTTAAAAATGTTCTTAACATAAATTTTCAACGTATTCTGGACTAAATTCTATAGGTATTTCCTTATCGTAGGCATAGTTTTCATTAATTTTATATAAAATATCTCTTAGTGCCTTATAGTATTGTGCTATACCCCAATTTTGTTTGCTATTGTTGATGGTACGATTCTTGTATTCAAAAATTGTTGATCAATATTTCTTTGCTTTCCAACCATGTGGGATAGGCCCCTATCGTTCTTATGACATGGAGTGGTTCTCCTTGGATCTTATTCAAAACAAATCTTTTGTATATATAATCTTGAACGTTGTGATCAGTCTTCGCCAAGTCGAAGACCATTTCTACTTCCCTCACAAAGGACGTTAAAGCATAAGAATTATCCCCTTTGAATTCGGTAATTTGGTGGGCATCCTTTAGAAGGTCGTTTAGGGATAATGTGACATTCGGGTCCACTTTAACTTACAAATTGATTTTTGAAAAGGGTAAAATTTTCCAGGAAAATAAATTTTCCTTGTCAGTTGTTTGAATTCCGATTTTGACAATGGAATTTCAAAGGTGATAATGGGAGCCACCGTGGTGCAATGGTTAGCATGCAGCCTTGCATACACAAGGTCGTGGGTTCGATTCCTGCTTCGACCGAACACCAAAAAGCTTTTCAGCGGTGGATTATCCCACCTCAGTAATGTTGGTGACATTTCTGAGGTTTCAAAGCTTCTTTAAGTGGTTTCACTGCAATGTGGATCGCCGTTCGGGCTCGGCTATCAAAAGGAGGTCCCTTATCATTGAGCTTAACATCGAACCGGGCAGCACTCAGTGATAAGAGAGAAGTTCACCAATGTGGTATCACAATGGACTGAATAGTCTAAGTGAACCTGATACATCGGGCTGCCACCTAACCTAACCTAAAGGTGGTAATGATATATGCAGGTCGTCCCGTGTTAGATACAATTTTTTAGTATTTGAGGTATGACAAGGAACAATTCCAAAAACTTTGTATTATTATGAAAATCAAAAGGTTGACTTTTCAACTCTTTGACTATTTCAAATTTTTTATTTCGAATTTTTTCAAATGTGAAAATTTCTACTTAAAAAAAAAGCCGATTTGTGGTGTTTAGAGGTGCTGTAATCATAAAAAGAACTACATCGTGTTCTTCTTTAACTTCGAATTCCACTTTTTAAAATATCGAGGTTGGCCAATATCTAAAATCGATTTTGGCCAACATCAAATGTCTATTGGTCGACTTAACTCGATTGTCAAAGAAAGTTCTAATTTATTTAATCGAATTTGATGATTACAAAGAGTCGACTTCGACGTTTTTGGACAAAAAGTCATTTAGTCGATTTTCAGAACTGGGAATCGAATATTGTTTCACGGGATTTTGTGTGACAAACTGCATCGCCCTTAAAAAAAAATTTCTTCTTGCCATATATCACAATCATATTTTGCAGGAACACATATGTTTGGAAGTACTTTGATCCAATAAATATAATAGGTTTGGGCAAATCTTCGCCAAATAGGGTTGTGTTCTTACTCAAATTAAAAATTGTTTGTAGCATAGGTTAGGTTAGGTTATGTGGCAGCCCGATGTATCAAGCTCACTTAGACTATTCAGTCCATTGTGATACCACGGTGGTGAATAAACATAAACATTAAAAATTTTTCCATCGAATCCTATAGTCCTTTAACCACAAGAATTCTCAATAACTTTATTTTTAAATTCCAAAGAATATTTTTTTCAATCCATACACGGACGGGAAAGACTTTTTCATATGTTTCGGTGTAAACTTTATATGCTTGGAACTAAAATTTTTAGCACATTATTTTTAAGTACAAGCATACACCCAGAAAAAAGTGCCTTCGAAAATAAAGGCAAAAATGTTCATAAATTTAGTTTAGCTATTTTATTTCCTTTAAGTTACATGTTTGTGTGATAATATAATTTTCACTTCCACGCAATTTTTTGAATTCTTGGCACCTTTGGCTGTAACAAAAATAATGTTGAAGAAATTATTCAATTTTTTATTATATTGTCCAATTCAAATCGCCTGGACGGAGAATCGAACTGAGGACCATACAGTTAGTAAGCCAACACACTATTTACTGGGATACGTAGCTGTTATAGTCACAAGAGACAATTATCGTTATAAGTTACATTTATATAGCATAGTTTGCACCGCCCACGAGCCCATGCAAACATAACATTATTTAACAGAAATATACATTTGTTGGCCACGTGGAGCAGTGGTTAGCATGTCCGCCTTGCATGCAAAAGGTCGTGGGTTCAATCCCTGCTCCGACCAAACACTAAATTTGTTTTTTTTTTTGATTTTTTTTTAATTTACACATTTAATTTATACTTTATTAAATTTTTATAATGAAACTTCGAAATGTGGGTTATTAAAGATTTACAGTCAGAAACAGTGCTTGATATAAACAAAACGGACTGAGCTTTTGGATAAAATATTATTTTTTTTTATTGCAAAAATAACAATTTTGTAAATTTTGAAAGGAATTCAAAAACTCTAACAAAAGAAGAACATGGAGTCGAGTATAAACATACATAAATAATTTTATAATATACACATACATTTATTTAGGCGTGAACAGTTTAACACCATTTTAAATGCATTTAAAATTTATCGTGTTTTGTACTTAATTTCATTTTTACCTTTAAGGCTGGTATTAAGAGTTACGTTTTTGGGTATAAACACCTTTTTTTTGGGGTCGCTTTATTCGTAGCTTCTGCTACTTGAATAAACCACACAGATCTTTTATTTTATTTTTTATTTATTTATTTTATTTTATTTATATTGCTTTCCTAATACAAAAGATATATATCTTATAATGAGTATTAGAATCAGTAATGTTATAGCAAATATAATAAATCAATAAGTAGAAAGATAATTTAATAAAGATAATAATAATAAGGAATTGGATTTACATATATATGATACTGAATTAGATATTGTTGTTTATACATAAAGATTTCTTTGTGATTAACTGCCCTGAGTTAGATATTTTGTCAGCTTCGTCTTGAACTGCACTGTGTTGTATATAAGTTGAAGTTGATTGGGTAACTGATTCCAGAGACGCGTCGCATATATATAAAACTGCCGCTCAGATAACTGACTTCTATGTCGAATCTGTATCAAATTGTTACCACGGTTGGATCTAGCGAATGTTAATCGTTCGTAGAGATATGGTGGTTCCTTTGTGTGTATTATCTTTTGGAGGAATATCAGAGTTCTGAGTTGAACGTATTTGTCAAACGGGATATCAAAAATTTTGTTCGCAAAAATTGTCACACTATTTCACAGCTATATAACAAAGTAGGCAGAACATAGGATTTGGCCAACAGCAGCCTTATACGATCCCACGGCGGCGGGTTCTGAGTACCGGATCGACCCGATGGACCCCATCCATTGGCCAGCGGCTGCCACATCAGTGTACGTGTTGTTTCGTCCGTCTTTTTGTGTTGGAGAAGGCGCATCCCGGGGAGCCTTCTCCGTGTGCTGTTGGTCCGAGCCGGGATAGAGGAGAACCCCGGACCATGGTATTGTTCAGTCTGCCGAAACCTGATCCACCACCGTTCGGTTTCGGTCAGGTGTAACCGGTGCTTGGAGTGGATGCACTTCCGGAACTGCTCCGGCTTAACATCGCTGCGGGAGTATAGTCATATCGTGGAGATCGTGGACTTTATGAATTGGAAAAAGATAAGGGTCGCGGCGATCCAGGAAACAAAGCTGAATTCCACCTGCAGCCTACGCCATTGTGATGGACACAATGTGCTTCGAAAGGATCGCACGAGAAGTGGAGGTGGTGGCCTGGCTTTCATATTACACCGTTCCGTGCAGTATAGACCTATCCCGCTTGTGCCAGACACTAGTGACCCGTATATGGAATGTATGGGGGTAGAAGTCAAGTCTGGGGCTGCCGAGATAGAGCTATACCGCCGGTTGGTAGCTGTGCTCCAGGTTATAGCCCAAACATTGAGTGGCTGTTGTGCGGGCATAACCGATTGGTTCTAGGAGACTTTAATGCCCACCATGAACTTTGGCATTCTCTCTTAGGTAATGACCAGAGAGGCATAGCTTTGGCAGAGCAGATAGATGACTCCACATTTTGCACGGTGAACGAAGAGGCCCCCACGAGGATTATGGGTGACTGCAGCAGTTCGCCAGATTTATCTTTAGCGTCGCCTGGTCTGATAAATGACGTCTCCTGGCAACCCGTCATTTGATTGGGATCGGACCACCTCCCCATAATTCTCACCATCAAACGACCCTCCGATTTCATAACCTCTGAACGCCGGACGTTTATTAATCAAAAGAAAGCCAACTGGGAAGGCTTCAGAGATTACACCGATCGCCGCTTCAGTGAGCTCCCGCCCCCTCTCATGGTTATGTTGCCCAGAGGGCGTTCCGGGACATCATCAACGCAGCAGCCGCTCGCTTCATACCCGCTGGTCGAATTGCCCAAGTGAGGCCCAACTTCCCAGCCGAAGCGGCGGGACTCGCAGACGAGTTATGAACGCCGTCGTGCTTATCCTGCTGATCCTAGAATCAGAGAACTAAATCTAGAGATTAGTAAGATAGTCGACGAGCACAAGCGGAACACTTGGTTAGAGCACCTGAAGCAATGTAACTTAGGCACAGGGACTGGTAAATTGTGGTCAACAGTTAGAGCCCTCTCGAACAGCAGTTCGCCAGATTTATCTTTAGCGTCGCCTGGTCTGATAAATGACGTCTCCTGGCAACCCGTCATTTCATTGGGATCGGACCACCTCCCCATAATTCTCACCATCAAACGACCCTCCGATTTCATAACCTCTGAACCCCGGACGTTTATTAATCAAAAGAAAGCCAACTGGGAAGGCTTCAGAGATTACACCGATCGCCGCTTCAGTGAGCTCCCGCCCCCTCTCATGTTTATGTTGCCCAGAGGGCGTTCCGGGACATCATCAACGCAGCAGCCGCTCGCTTCATACCCGCTGGTCGAATTGCCCAAGTGAGGCCCAACTTCCCAGCCGAAGCGGCGGGACTCGCAGACGAGCGTGATGAACGCCGTCGTGCTAATCCTGCTGATCCTAGAATCAGAGAACTAAATCTAGAGATTAGTAAGATAGTCGACGAGCACAA
Organism: Haematobia irritans; assembly: GCF_050003625.1. NCBI lineage: Eukaryota > Metazoa > Arthropoda > Insecta > Diptera > Muscidae > Haematobia > Haematobia irritans. The sequence continues at coordinate 78,116,186 of NC_134400.1, read as the reverse complement.
GCGGAACACTTGGTTAGAGCACCTGAAGCAATGTAACTTAGGCACAGGGACTGGTAAATTGTGGTCAACAGTTAGAGCCCTCTCGAACCCCGCTGCAAGGGATGATTGGATTTCAGGGACGTGACTGTGACTGATCCGAAGAGATGCGCCAAATACTTCAACCGACAGTTTGTCGAGCATCCCGAGAGTGATAGAGCGAAAAGGAGAGCCACACGTCGTATACGTGGTCTCCGAGCCGACGACACACCACAATTTACTGCAGCCGAAGTTACCAGTGTCATCAACAGCGCGAAACCATCCAAGGCGCTGGGCCCCGACGGAATTTCAATGCTAATGTTGAAGCATCTGGGAATACTGGGAGTTGAGTACCTGACCAGACTCCTCAATTTGTCCTTAGAATCACTCAGTATACCCGATGTCTGGAAGATGGGAAGGGTGATTCCACTACTGAAACCAGGCAAAGATTCGAGTAAAGGTGAATCGTACAGACCGATATCCCTTCTCTCGCCAGTAGCCAAGACACTTGAGGCACTACTCCTCCCTAGCCTTGTGGAGAATTTTCCTGCTGCCCACCATCAACATGGATTCCATAAGGTACACAGTACGACGACAGCCTTACATGCCATTTCGACACATATCAATAAGGGACTTAATCAGCCCAGGCCGTGTCATAGGACGGCCTCGTGGCGCTTGACCTACCGAAAGCATTCGATACGGTCAACCATGCCAAATTATTTGAGGACATCGAGAATACGTCCCTACCGGCAGGAGTGAAACGTTGGGTGCTGAATTATATGTGTGGACGCCAGTCGTACGTGGAATTCAGGGACAAAAAGTCAAAACCCCGTAGAGTTAAACAGGGAGTTTCCCAGGGCGGGGTGATATCTCCGGCACTGTTTAACCTCTACCTGTCCTCGATACAAAAGAGAACCTCTAGATCTAGCAGCGTACCAGGCAGGTTTGAACAGGATTCATGAGGATACTGTAGCTGAAGCGGTGAGAAGCTACAAGGTTAATCCTGTTCTCGGAGTCCGTCCACCGCCCATAGCACCGGAGGAAAGAGACCTCCCACGGCAGACTAGGGTAGTTTTAGCCCAGTTAAGATCAGGCAAGTGCAGCCGCCTCAATTCCTATTTATCAGTGATTGATAGCAGCGTAGCTGATGTATGTCCAATTTGCAACCAAGGGCCACACGACACGCGTCATCTTTTCTCTTGCCCAGCTAAACCAACCCGACTTACCGCCAGGTCACTCTGGACGCACCCCACCTTAGTCGCAGAGTTCCTCGATCTGGCCACAAGTTGAAGTACCAAAGCGTATAACATAAAAATGGATGAAATCAAAATAAACTGTTACAACAACAACACCAAAAGGTGTAAACGATTGAGTATACCAAAGATTACGCAACATACCGTATATTTTACCGCAGTTAGCATTAATATGATCAGACCAAGTTAAATTCTCATTGAAAGTTACTCCAAGATTCTTCACTTTCTTGACAAGTTCTATTTGGCAGTTACCCAAAAATATGTTAACATTCCCCACAGTTGTGGACTTCTTATGAATCAGAATATTTATGTAGCTTCTGCTACTTGATTTTATTTTGTAGCTTCTGCTACCAAAACAAAAATAGATGTTTATTGTTTTAACCTTCTAATGCCCAATCCCGCCTTTAGGCGGGCTTCGTTATATGAGGAAGCCTTTAGTAAAACACACCTTAAGCCAACAAAACTGGGTAAAATAAAACGAAAATTTAGTTAAAACTGTTCAAGAGGCTTTGCAGCATATACTGAATTTTACCGTATAAATTATTCTTGGGTCGTTTTCTTGATTTTGTATCGTTAACATTGAGTTTTTAGTCAGTTGGCAAAAAAATTGGGGCATTAGAGGGTTAATTGAGTTTACTCACTGACTTAATATACTTGATACAATTCTATAAGTAAACTTATGTTAAAATGATTTGGCTTATGATAAATTGATTATTAAACGTTTTTTATACCCTCCATCATAGGATGGGGGTATATTAACTTTGTCATTCCGTTTGTAACACATCGAAATATTGCTCTAAGACCCCATAAAGTATATATATTCTGGGTCGTGGTGAAATTCTGAGTCGATCTAAGCATGTCCGTCCGTCCGTCCGTCCGTCTGTTGAAATCACGCTAACTTCCGAACGAAACAAGCTATCGACTTGAAACTTGGCACAAGTAGTTGCTATCGATGTAGGTCGGATGGTATTGGTATTAAAATGGGCCATATCGGTCCACTTTTACGTATAGCCCCCATATAAAGGGACCCTCAGATTTGGCTTGTGGAGCCTCTAACAGAAGCATATTTCATCCGATCCGGCTGAAATTTGGTTCATGGTGTTGGTATATGGTCTCTAACAACCATGCAAAAATTGGTCCACATCGGTCCATAATTATATATAGCCCCCATATAAACCGATCCCCAGATTTGGCTTGCGGAGCCTAAAAGAGAAGCAACTTTCATCCGATCCTGCTGAAATTTGGTACATGATGTTGGTATATGGTCTCTAACAACCATGCAAAAATTGGTTCACATCGGTCCATAATTATCTATAGCCACCATATAAACCGATCCCCAGATTTGGCTTGCGGAGCCTAAAAGAGAAGCAAATTTCATCCGATCCTGCTGAAATTTGGTACATGGTGTTGGTATATGGTCTCTAACAACCATGCTAAAATTGGTCCATATCGGTCCTTAATTATATATAGCCCCCATATAAACCGATCCCCAGATTTGGCTTGCGGAGCCTCACAGAGAAGAAAATTTCATCCGATCCGGCTGAAATTTGGTACATGATGTTGGTATATGGTCTTTAACAACCATGCAAAAATTGGTCCATATCGGTCCTTAATTATATATAGCCCCCATATAAACCGATCCCCAGATTTGGCTTGCGGAGCCTCACAGAGAAGAAAATTTCATCCGATCCGGCTGAAATTTGGTACATGATGTTGGTATATGGTCTCTAACAACCATGCAAAAATTGGTCCATATCGGTCCTTAATTATATATAGCCCCCATATAAACCGATCCCCAGATTTGGCTTGTGGAGCCTCTAAGAGAAGCATATTTCATCCGATCCGGCTAAAATTTGGTACATGGTGTTGGTATAGGGTCTCTAACAATCATGCAAAAATTGGTTCACATCGGTCCATAATTATATATAACCCCCATATAAACCGATCCCCAGATTTGGCTTGTGGAGCCTCTAACAGAAGCATATTTCATCCGATCCGGCTGAAATTTGGTTCATGATGTTGGTATATGGTCTCTAACAACCATGCAAAAATTGGTCTACGTCGGTTCATAATTATATATAGCCCCCATATAAACCGATCCCCAGATTTGGCTTGCGAAGTCTCCAAGAGAAGCAAATTTCATCCAAGCAGGTTGTAATTTGCAACATAGTGTTAGTATATGATCTTTAACAACCTTGCCAGAATTGGTCCATATCGGTCCATAATTATATATAGCCCCCATATAAAACGTTCTCCAGATTTGACCTCCGGAGCCTCTTGGAGGAGCAAAATTCATCCAATCCGGTTCAAATTAGGAACGTGGTGTTAGTATATGGTCGCTAACAACAATACCAAAATTGGTCCAATCACATAAAAATTGGTCCATATCGGTTCATAATCATGGTTGCCACTAGAGCCAAAAATAATCTACCAAAATTTTATTTCTATAGAAAATTCTGTCAAAATTTTATTTCTAGAGAAAATGTTGTTAAAATTTTATTCGGTTCATAATAAAATTTTCATCATTTTCAAAATTTTATTTCTATAGAAAATTTTGTCAAAATTTTATTTCTATAGAAAATTTTGTTCAAATTTTATTCGGTTCATAATCATGGTTGCCACTCGAGCCACAAATAATCTACCAAGATTTTATTTCTATAGAAAATTTTGTTAAAATTTTATTTCTGTAGAAATTTTTGTCAAAATTTTCTTTCTATAGAATATTTTGTCAAAATTTTTATTTCTATAGAAAATTTTGTGAAAATTTTATTTCTATAGAAAATTTTGTTAAAATTTTATTTCTGAAGAAAATTTTGTCAAAATTGTATGTCTACTTTGTCAAACTGAATTATATACGTATTGGATCGATCTTTTTTGATTTAATATATACCACGTATGGACTTACATACAATTTAGAAGATGGTGTTAGGAGGTTTTAAGATACCTTGCCATCGGCAAGCGTTACCGCAACTTAAGTAATTCGATTGTGGATGGCAGTGTTTAGAAGAAGATTCTACGCAATCCATGATGGAGGGTACATAAGCTTCGGCCTGGCCGAACTTACGGCCGTATATACTTGTTTTTATTTTAATTTTACCTTTTGCCGGACGGGGATTCGAACAGCGGACCACACAGTTTGTAAGGATCAAAGAAGTAGGAGATCAATTGCCCAAGGAAAAATAAAATGTTAATTTTGTAATAACAAGCAACAACCACCAACTTAATTCAATATCGCTCCCTGTTAAATAGCGCTCCAAGCTACTAAACACATATATGTTTATAGGCTATTTCTAAATTAATATATGTTTGCATCCAAGCATATTATATTTACAAACATTTTATGTCCCAAACATAATATGTTCTAACATATTAACATATATGTCCCAAACATGTTATGCTAGTTTATGAACATTATATGCTTGCACTCAAAAATATTGTGTTTAAAAATTTGTGTTCCAAACATATAATGTTTATAGCCAAACATATGAAAAACAGTCTTTTTCATCCGTGTAGTATTTAAAATTTCGATCTGTTATTACATGATCGTCATCCAATTTGGATACCATTGCTTTTCGAAAATTTGAATGATTTTTTCCACCTCGTTCATCCTTTAAATAGATTGGTCCTGTTTGGATGTCTACGTTTTCACTCATTTCATTTAACTTATTTATGATCCTTTCCTTTGACTTTAAAATTTTTTCTTTAATCAAGGGATATTCGTCTTGGGTTATGGATCCATTTTTAAAATCATTTGGTTTTTTACCAGTTGTTGAATGTATCGTATTATTATAATACATTATTATTCTATACATCTTTTCCTCAACACTTTCTGTGTCTCTGTTAGGGCCATGTTTTAAAATTCGAACGTGCTCGTTGATTGTGTTATGCAGTCTTTCGACTTCTGCATTTGAGGTATGATTATTGTTGGATGTATAGTGTATTTCTATTTGTTGTTCTTTTAAGAATTCTCGAAGGGGTAATGCCTTGAATCCTAATTCATTATCTATAATTAATTTTTGTATATTTCCGACTGTTGAAAGGTATTGCGTAAGAGCTTTCTTAAATTCCATCCAGGATCTATTTTCTATCTTTACGGCGTGAGCATGTTTCGAGAATTTGTCTAAAAATGTTAAAAATAATGTTTTTTTCTAAACTATAAAAACATCGGCATGGATTATTTCTCCGGATTTATCAGGTGTTTCTGTAATTTTGTTGTTTTATAGAACACAAAAAATTATCACCAAAATGTTTTCAATTAAACACTTAATTGAATTTGGAAATGGATTCAATTAATATGTTAATTGATTCAATTAATTATTTAATCAAATCCGAATAAAAACCAATTAAAAAAATATTCATATTTGTTACGTTTCCAATTAAAATATTAATTGATTCAATCAATTCGGAAATTATTTTCAACTAAAAACGTGATTGAAAAATTTTCCGTTTCCAATTACACATGTGATTGATCCAATCACCTTTGTGATTGAAATTGAATAATTTGAACAATGGAAAGAGCGAAATAGAACAAGATAATGAGTATATTATTTATTCAACAATGTATGATGGAGAGATCAGTCTGTGGAAGTAACTCGTAACGAACGGTTGGGATTTTTGTTTTTCGCGTGAATTGAAAAACATGATTGGCGACATTCTGTCTGTTGCATTCAAAATGTGTGCATAAATATGTTGAACGCAACAAGAAATCATAGCAAAGGCTTGAAAGAAATAAAGTGTGCAACAATAAATGGCCACGTGGTAAAGGTTTGAAAAAATATATGACAGAACGCATTTGAAATTACCTGTAATTTGTGGTATTGTAAAAATGGAATACAATCTACGTTTATTGAAGGTAAGAAATTGTGAAATGTGAATACAGTTTTCCATTGAACGGGCTAAAATAATATATTTTTTATTCATTTCTTTTAGTGACCAATTTTATTTCGTGAAATTGACCAATCAATCCCATCAACTCCATAATTTTGTCAAATATATAAGAATATGTTTGCAATCAAAAGGTGGGTACCGTATTGATCTTTTAAAATTATAAATTTTTTTCACTTCTAGTTTTCTTAAAACCAAGAGCGGTATGGGTTTGTGGGAAGATTCACCTTCAAGTTGCGAAGTAGCGTTGGCATTAAATTGCATTTTTGTTTTACCTGTCTTTTTCAGTTTGAACCCAAGTAGAGAGCAGTGAATCTGATACATAAACTAATGAGCTGAATTATGTAATGGTAAAAAAGTTCTTTCTTTTGGATTTAAAAATATGAAAAATATCTGAAAATAATAAAAATATGTATTTTCCATTTATATTTTTTCTACTTCCAGAATTTGCAAAGTATCATCAATATAATACCAAATATTACCTTACTTTCCCATTATTTTTGACTTTGATTGGTTCAAATTTTAATAGACGATTTCAATGTGTGGAAATTTTGGAAAGGAATTAAATTACCGAGCTCCTTAATACACCTTTTTATGCTAAAAGACTACAACTGCAAAAGAAGATAGTAAATCTGCAACCTGGAACTTCATATTCTATGCAGGTAGTGTTTAACAAAATTAACTTTTAATTGAAAAAAAAAATAAATTCAAATTATTCTGTTTACTTTCAGAAAAGCTAATTTAGCTTACAGGCTGCTGATTTATTGGAAATCTAGGCGCATCTACATATTAGAAGGACCATGCTGACATGGTTATTATTATAAGGAAGATAATGATTTATATAGTTTATTTTTTCACCCTATAGTTGTTAAACGTACCGCTTGTGCAAAATTTGAAGCAAATCACGGCAAAATTCTGGTTTTTGTGGCCATATAAGTTCAAATCGGACGAAAGATATATATGGGAGCTATATCTAAATTTGAACCGATTTCAATCAAATTTACCAAGCATTGGTAGAATGTCAATTTTACCCTCTGTGCAAAATTTCACGAAGATCGGTAGTAAACTTTGGCCTCTGTGGTCATATGAGTCTAAATCGGACGAAAGATATATATGGGAGCTTTATCTAAATCTTAACCGATTTGGCTGATATTTTGCAAGATTTTCGAGACTCATAAAATATTTGGATGTACGATATTTCAAGAAAATCGGTTGATAAACACGCTAACTATGACCAAATCGGGGATAAATATATATGGCAGCTATATCTAAATCTGACCCGATTTTTTCCAAAACCAATAGCGATTGTCTCTGTCCCAAGAAATGGCCCTATGCCAAATTTGAGGACGATCGGACTTAAATTGCGAGCTGTACTTTGTGCACAAAATTACATATACAGACAGACGGACGGACAGACAGACAGAAAGACGGACATCGCTAAATCGACTCAGAATTTAATTCTAAGCCGATCGGTATACTAAAAGATGGGTCTGTGACCAATATTTCTTGGCGTTACATACAAATGCACAAACTTATTATACCCTGTACCACAGTAGTGGTGAAGGGTATAAAAATAATAAAATATTGAATATTTTTAATAAGAAACACATATTTTCTTTTATTTCAAATAAAACTAAATACGATTTTGGGGTCGCAAATATAAATTTTTTGATCGAAATTGATAGCCAATTTCAATTAATTATTTAATTGAATGAATCAACAAGTTGATTGATTTCTGTCGCGAAATTAATTAAAATTTTGATTGATTCAATTAAAACTGTGATTGAATTTTATGTTAAAAATCAATCAAGTTTTTAATTGATTCATTCACACAATTAATTGATTCCGTGACAAAAGTCAATTAAAGTTTTAATTGAAAATCGTGTCGGTTTTTAATCATAATGGGTGATTGTTACTACCATTTTCGTGATTGAAGACATTTCAATTAAAAAAGATTGAATCCGCGATTTTCGTGATTGCAATAAAAAAAAAATGAAAAATATGTGTGGGTTTCTTTCATATTTTTCCTTATTGCATATATCACAATTGTTAATGTACTGTATTATGCGTAGTTTTAATTGTTGGTGGTAATATTCAAGTTTTAGTTCCTCAAAATTTTCATTAATTCCTCTGTGATTATTTTTTAGATGTTCTTTTTCTATTACTTCTGCCAACTAATTTTCGTCTGTAATATCCTTAAGAAGGCACTTACAGCGTTTAATTTTGAAATTTTCGTTTTCTTCAAAATATTTATCATTAAAAATTTTTCAATTCATTAAAAACAGTTTCATCATTTGTAAAGATTGCATTCGTTTTATCAGGGCTAAATTGATTTTTTAATAAAGTTGTTAATGTTTTCTCGTCAACATTCTTGGCATAAATCGTTTTCTTATTGTTTTTTCTTTAATGATCCAGACATTGTTTTATGAATTACTAGTTGCCTTCTATAAAAATTAAGTGGATTATTTGTTTCTGAAATATTGTTAGATAAATTTCCGTCTTCGTTGAAATGTATCTCTATTCTAGATAACGCGTCTGCATTGCCGTTCATAATACCTTTTCTATATTTGATGTCATAATCATATTCTTGTAAACGTAGCCTCCATCTAATTAATTTTGAATTTGGTTCCTTTATAGAAAATAACCATACTAATGGTCTGTGATCTGTTTCAATCAGAAATCTTCTTCCAAACAGATATGGCCTAAAATGTTTTGTGGCCCACACAATAGCAAGGAGTTCTTTTTCTATGGTACTATAATTTTGTTCCATACCATTTAAACTTCGACTTGCGTAACAAATACGAATTTACTTGCATCCATTTGAAAGACAAATTTTTGGTTAAAATCTGGATATGCTAAAACGGAAAACGGAAGAATTTGTCAGCAATCTTTTGAGAGATTCGAATGAGTCGATGTATTCCGGATGTTTGATATCGATAACAGAGTCTTTTTTAGATATCTAGTCATAGGTTTAGCTATTTTAGAATAATCATTCATAAATTTCCGGTAATATCCTGCTAATCCAAGAAATTGTTTTATCTCTTTTGGTCTTCGGTAGAGGAAATGATAAATATTTTGAAGAAAACGAAAATTTCAAAATTAAACGCTGTAAGTGCCTTCTTAAGGATATTACAGACGAAAATTAGTTGGCAGAAGTAATAGAAAAAGAACATCTAAAAAATAATCACAGAGGAATTAATGAAAATTTTGAGGAACTAAAACTTGAATATTACCACCAACAATTAAAACTACGCATAATACAGTACATTAACAATTGTGATATATGCAATAAGGAAAAATATGAAAGAAACCCACACATATTTTTCATTTTTTTTTTATTGCAATCACGAAAATCGCGGATTCAATCTTTTTTTAATTGAAATGTCTTCAATCACGAAAATGGTAGTAACAATCACCCATTATGATTAAAAACCGACACGATTTTCAATTAAAACTTTAATTGACTTTTGTCACGGAATCAATTAATTGTGTGATTGAATCAATTAAAAACTTCATTGATTTTCAACATAAAATTCAATCACAGTTTTAATTGAATCAATCAAAATTTTAATTAATTTCGTGACAGAAATCAATCAACTTGTTGATTCATTCAATTAAATAATTAATTGAAATTGGCTATCAATTTCGATCAAAAAATTTATATTTGCGACCCCAAAATCGTATATAGTTTTATTTGAAATAAACTTTTTAAAACTTTTATATATATATATATATATATATATATATATATATATATATATATATATATATATATATATATATATATATATATATATATATATATATATATATATATATATATATATATATATATATATATATATATATATATATATATATATATATATATATATATAACAAAGCGAAGACAAAAAAGTAACTTTTAAACTAAATAACAAGTGACTAATAAAGTAAAAAAAATTATATTTGCGACCCCTAAGTCTAAAAAGTGAATTTTACAGGAAACAAGTTCAAAGTTTTGTTTTCTGAAATTTCTCAAAACCCGTATAAGATAGAAATTCCCTTATTTTCGATTTTAAAGTCATATTTTTATAATTATTTTATTATGTACGAACTTGAAATAGTGATAATAGAACATGGATAAAAATAACTTAGACTACTTTAGACCGAACAAAGCTTTTTGACCTTTTTGGATTGGACATTTTTTTAAACATTAGGTACAGGCTAAGTACAATATTAACCACAACCCTAGAGGAAAGCCAAGGGGAAAAAATCGGCCGCCATGGTGGACTACGGAGTTAAGTAATATGAGGAAATCCTGCAGGAAGCTCTTTAACAAAGCAAAGAGCTGCGGAGGATTGGGACACTTACAAGATGAATCTGAGAGCATATAAACGAGAACTGAGAAGGTCTCAACAAAACTCTTGGGATGATTACTGTAGCAGTGTTGAGAATACGTCAGAGGCTTCCACACTACGGAAGGTACTAGCATCCACTAACACCGCTCCAGGTTTCATTAAAACATCGGAGGGAAATTGGACAACGTCCAGTGAGGAGACGTTGGAGATACTTTTGGACACACTCTTCCCTGGAAATCAGACGGTTGAACCATGTTCTGGCGGTGTAACAGAGGCTCAGCGGTCATTTCCTATCGAGGAAATTGTGTCGGAATCTAGAATAAAATGGGCTTTAAATAGCTTTAGACCATTCAAATCCCCCGGACCTGATGGAAGTACTCCGGTGGAATTACAAGCAGTGGCAGAAAGAATTATCCCCTGGTTGACGGTGATATATAAACGATGTGTAAACTTAGCATATATTCCAGAAAAGTGGAGGGTAACAAAAGTCATATTCATACCTAAAGCAGGAAAAGCCTCTCACTCGAGTGCGGAGGATTTCCGACCAATCAGCTTATCATCATTCCTACTTAAGACCCTGGAGAGGATGATATACATGTATCTTAAAACTAGCGTGGATTCAAGTTTCCTCTCGAAACGACAGCATGCATACTCGAAGGGCAGGTCTACTGAGACCGCATTGCATGAACTAGTCAGCTTTATTGAAAGCTCACTATCTGTAAAAGAATACACACTCGTGGCGTTTCTAGACATCGAAGGGGCGTTCAATAATGTCCATCCGAGCTCGATATTAAATGGACAGACAACTCTGAACTTCTAATAACGAGACGTATTTCAGCCACACTAGGGCAAGCAAACATACAAAGGCATGTGAACAGAGGCACTCCCCAAGGAGGAGTTCTATCACCTCTTCTTTGGAATGTTGCTATAAACAATCTTCTGGTTTCCCTAGAAAAAGAAAGGATAAAAGTGGTGGCATACGCAGATGCTGTGGCGCTAGCAGTCAGGGGAAAAATCCCATCCACAATCAGAGATATTATACAGAGAGCTCTCCGGATGACTGAGAAATGGGCGAAAGAACTAGTCATGTACTGCAAAGATCGCAAAACTCCCACGGTTAGGTCCATTCCCTTAGGGAGTACTGAAATTCCCTTTGGTGAGTGTGCAAAATACCTGCGTTATTTTGGACAGGAAGCTGAACTTTAAGCTTAATATTGAGGAAAGGGGGAGAAAAGCCACCGTAGCTTTGTACTCGTGCAAAAAGACAATTGGAAAAAAGTGGGGACTAACAGCGAAAATTGTGCATTGTCTATACACGGCAGCAGTTAGACCTATAATGCTGTATGGTGTTGTAGTCTGGTGGTGGCCGGCACTTCAGAAACCGACTTGTTTAGATAAAGTTCAGCGTATGGCGAGCTTATGTATCTCAGGCGCATTTATTAAGACATGAACAGACTTCCTTAATGTCATGCTACATCTATTGCCTTTAGACATTTTGGCCAAACAGTCAGCTGCAACAACGGCTGGGCGGTTGCGCCAGCTATCGCTGTGGTCGGAAAAAATGTACGGTCATAGTTCGGTCCTCAAAGTAATGCCAGATGTGCCTAACGTAGTGGATGAGACCCTGGAAAAACCACATTTCGACAACTCTCTAATTCCCAACAGTGAGGCGTGGTGTACACAGACCCCGGGGAATAAAATATATATAGATTTCTATACTGATGGCTCTAAATTGAATGGACAAGTGGGGTTCGGAGTATATTATAAAGATCTGGAAATTCGAATAGCGAAAAGATTCCCTAATCACTGTAGTGTTTTTCAGGCTGAAATATTGGCAATAAGAGAGGTGGTGAATTGGCTGAGAAGTAATGTTCCAACAAATATTGGCATTGGTATATACTCAGACAGTCAACCTGCAATAAAATCCTGGGACTCTGGTTCCTTAACTCGAAAACGGCCATCGACTGCCGCAAATTTCTCAACGAGATGGCTGAGCAGTACAATATTCACCTAATATGGTTGCCTGGCCATAGGAACATACCGGGGAACTGCGAAGCAGATGTGTTAGCAAGGCTAGGAACTACCTTACATATTCCAGGGGAACTAGAATCTGTTGGTATGCCTTTGGCCACCTGCAAGCTCTTACTGCGTGAGAAGGCTGTTATGATGGCCAATATTCGATGGGAAAATTGCAAAGGTTGTAACGACACCAAGCAAATATGGCCCCATTTAAACTTAAACCGCACACTAGATATGCTAGTGTGCTCAAGGCGTCAGATAGCACTCCTGATATCTGCTATAACGGGTCGCTGTCTGATAGGCGAATTTGCAAAAACTGTTGGTGCGAAGTATAATGACTATTGTATAAGCTGTCATGATGTGGAGGAAAAGGAATCAATTAAACACCTCTTGTGTGAGTGTCCTGCTTTTTGTGTAAGGCGTAAGCGAATTTTAGGAGCATATAGCTTTAGATTACTGGCGGACCTGGAAAACGTTAACTTAAGCAGTTTGTTAATGTTTTTGGAGCAATCTGGTTGGTTCCACAAAGATAAATAATGGAGAAGGTTCAGTGGTTAAGACTAGAAGTGCCCATATGTAATAGGTACTTTTAGTTAAATGTGGTATCACAATGGACTGAATAGTCTAAGTGAGCCACTTTAACCTAACCTAACCTATGGGGGCTATATATAATTATGGACCGATGTGGACCAATTTTTTCATGGTCATTAGATACCATATACTAACAGCATGTACAAAATTTCAGCCGAATCGGATGAAATTTGCTTCTCTTAGAGCAATCGCAAGCCAAATTTGGGGGTCCGTTTATATGGGGGCTATACGTAAAAGTGGACCGAAATGGCCCATTTGCAATACCGTCCGAACTACATCAATAACAATTACTTGTGCCAAGTTTCACGTCGATAGCTTGTTTCGTTCGGAAGTTAGCGTGATTTCAACAGACGGACGGACGGACAGATCGACTCAGAATTTCACCACGACCCAGAATATATATACTTTATGGGGTCTTAGAGCAATATTTCGATGTGTTACAAACGGAATGACAAAGTTAATATACCCCATCCTGTGGTGGAGGGTATAAAAACAAAGATTTTATTTTGTAGCTTCTGCCACCAAAACAAAAATAGATGTTTATTGTTTTAATTGAGTTTACTCACTGACTTTATTTACTTGATTCAATTCTAAAGGGTGATTTGTTAAGAGCTTGATAACTTTTTTTTAAAAAAAACGCATAAAATTTGCAAAATCTCATCGGTTCTTTATTTGAAACGTTAGATTGGTCCATGACATTTAATTTTTGAAGATAATTTCATTTAAATGTTGACCGCGGCTGCGTCTTAGGTGGTCCATTCGGAAAGTCCAATTTTGGGCAACTTTTTCGAGCATTTCGGCCGGAATAGCCCGAATTTCTTCGGAAATGTTGTCTTCCAAAGCTGGAATAGTTGCTGGCTTATTTCTGTAGACTTTAGACTTGACGTAGCCCCACAAAAAATAGTCTAAAGGCGTCAAATCGCATGATCTTGGTGGCCAACTTACCGGTCCATTTCTTGAGATGAATTGTTCTCCGAAGTTTTCCCTCAAAATGGCCATAGAATCGCGAGCTGTGTGGCATGTAGCGCCATCTTGTTGAAACCACATGTCAACCAAGTTCAGTTCTTCCATTTTTGGCAACAAAAAGTTTGTTAGCATCGAACGATAGCGATCGCCATTCACCGTAACGTTGCGTCCAACAGCATCTTTGAAAAAATACGGTCCAATGATTCCACCAGCGTACAAACCACACCAAACAGTGCATTTTTCGGGATGCATGGGCAGTTCTTGAACGGCTTCTGGTTGCTCTTCACTCCAAATGCGGCAATTTTGCTTATTTACGTAGCCATTCAACCAGAAATGAGCCTCATCGCTGAACAAAATTTGTCGATAAAAAAGCGGATTTTCTGCCAACTTTTCTAGGGCCCATTCACTGAAAATTCGACGTTGTGGCTCGTTAGTAAGTCTATTCATGATGAAATGTCAAAGCATACTGAGCATCTTTCTCTTTGACACCATGTCTGAAATCCCACGTGATCTGTCAAATACTAATGCATGAAAATCCTAACCTCAAAAGAATCACCCTTTAGAATTAGCATTGTAGCTATTCGTGCCAAATTTGGTTGAAATCGGTTCAGATTTAGATATAGCTCCCATATAAAGGGCGATACAGTCAAAATTTGGTCAAGGGAGAACGCGTGTAAATCGGTGAAATCGTTTATTTAAAAAATCAAATTAAATTTCTTTTTCAAGCTCAATTAGTATAAAATTCAGGAAAAATAATCAGTTAGGCTTTCGCTTTTCCAAATCCGAATTGCCGGGCCTCACGCTTGACACCTGCCAACAGATTTTGTACAGCCACCTTGTCCACCTTCTTCGCCGCAGAAAGCCAGTTTGCCTTGAACTGCTGCTCGTCCTTAGCAGTTTTTTTGGTCGTCTTTAGGTTCCGCTTGACAATAGCCCAGTATTTCGCAATTGGGCGGAGCTCTGGCGTGTTGGGAAGGTTCTTGTCCTTGGGAACCACCTGCACGTTGTTGGCGGCGTACCACTCCATGACCTTTTTACCGTAATGGCAAGATGCCAAATCCGGCCAAAACAGTACGGAACAACCGTGTTTCTTCAGGAAAGGCAGCACACGTTTATTCAAACACTCTTTCACGTAAATTTCTTGGTTGACAGTCCCGGAAGCTATGAAAATGCTGCTTTTCAAGCCACAGGTACAGATGGCTTGCCAAACCAGATATTTCTTTGCGAACTTTGACAGTTTTATGTGCTTGAAAATATCTGCTACCTTTCCCCTTCCTTTTGCCGTATAAAACTCCTGTCCCGGAAGCTTTGACGTAGGTTTCGTCGTCCATTACCACGCAGTCAAACTTCGTCAGCATCGTCGTGTACAGCCTCCGGGATCGCGCTTTGGCCGTCGTATTTTGTTTATCATCGCGATTTGGAGTCACTACCTTCTTGTAAGTCGATAGTACGGCTCGTTTTTTGGCTCGATGCACGGTTGTAGACGATACACCCAGCTTATTTGCGGCATCTCGGAGAGAGAGAGGTTAGGGTTTCGCTTGAAACTACCGGCAACTCTCTTTGTCGTCTCAGCGGCTTCCGGTTTTCGATATCCCCCCGATCCAGACTTCCAGGCTGTCGACAAACGTTCCCCAAACACTTTAATTACATTTGTAACGGTCTATTTGCAACTTTAAGCGATTTTCCAGCTTTGCGCGCGAGTAGCTCAGATTTTCGCGATGCGCGAGCAAAATTTTGATACGCTGCTCTTCTTGCTCGGACGGTATTTTGACAACTGAAGAGTGAATTCCAAAATCAAAATAGGAACAACATTCTACACACACACACACCTTCAAAATGAGGAGTGTTCAGGTTTTTTAAATGCAAAATTGAAAGAAATACGTCAAGTTTATATTGACCAATTTTTGACCGTATCACCCTGTATAGCTTTCGCCCGATTTGCACTCATATGACCACAGAGGCCAATTTTTTGCTCCGATTTAGTTGACATTTTGTACAGGGAGTAGAATTAGCATTGTAGCTATGCGTGCCAAATTTGGTTGAAATCGGTTCAGATTTAGATATAGCTCCCATATATAGCTTTCGCCCGATTTTCACTCATATGACCACAGAGGCCACTTTTTAACTCCGATTTAGTTGAAATTTTGCACAGTGAATAGAATTAGCATTGTAGCTATGCGTGCCAAATTTGGTTGAAATCGGTTCAGATTTAGATATAGCTCCCATATATATGTTTTTCTGATTTCGACAAAAATGGTCAAAATACCAACATTTTCCTTGTAAAATCGCCACTGCTTAGTCGAAAAGTTGTAAAAATGACTCTAATTTTCCTAAACTTCTAATACATATATATCGAGCGATAAATCATAAATAACCTTTTGCGAAGTTTCTTTAAAATTGCTTCAGATTTAAATGTTTCCCATATTTTTTGTACTAACATTGTGTTCCACCCTAGTGCATTAGCCGACACAAATTTTGAGTCTATAGATTTTGTAGAAGTCTATAAAATTCTGTCCAGATCGAGTGATATTTAAATGTATGTATTTGGGACAAACCTTTGTATATAACCCCCAACAGATTTGACGGATGTGATATGGTATCAAAAATTTAGATCTACGAAGTGGTGCAGTGTATAATATAGTCGGCCCCGCCCGACTTTAGACTTTCCTTACTTGTTTTTTACTAACATTGTGTTGCACTCTAGTGCATTAGCCGACTTAAATTTTGAGTCTATACACGCAGAGAAGAAACATGATTGTCACAATCACATTCGAAGAGCAAAATAATATGATAGGAGCTATTTTTGCGGCGACCATGTAACATTTTAACCTGCAACCATGTTGGCTTAGTGAACATGGTTCTAAGAAAAATGTAATTGTCCTCATCTAAAATTGTATTATATTGATAAAAAGAATTTTGTTGGAATGAAAAGACAATGGTCACGATTTAAAATGTTATGGTATTCATTAAAAATGTTTTTCTCCTAGTTAAAAGAACATGGTCACAACCTAAAATGTTTTGATCTTTATGAAAAAACTTTTTTCATCGTCGAAAAAACGACGCCACTTGAGAAAAGAAAACACAAAATTAACTTTATTTGTTTGTTTTTGTTTATTTATAAACTAATTCATTGTTTATTTGTATTTATAATGCCGTTCAAGCAAACATCATATATTTTTACACACTCTATTTTATTTCAATTTCAACAATAAGCAATTATTTCATATTTACATCGAGCTCATCAAATGTACAAACGCAGACATCATGTAACTGCAAATAAAAATAAATTATACCATATAGCAAAATGCAGAACAAAAAAACCTGTACATTTTTTCAATTACACTTTCCTTTTTTGTGTTCACATAGAACCACGTGCCACTTCTGAATAAATAAATTAACACAAAACACAGTAAATCCCTATTCTCCGTCCATTCCAAGAAACAATCAACACACGGCTGACGCGCAAAATGAAAATCGTGTGTACCTGCTCAATGTTTTTATAAAATTCTTTTCGCTGCAAACAAGCTAAAAAATTAAATGGTCACGAAAAAATGTAAATGGTCTTTATGGCCATGTTATGGTTCTAGACATGTCTATACTTAACCTATAAAAATACTTTTTTCCCTGTAAAAAAGTAAAAAAAAAATTCCCGACCATTTAATGGTCTCAAATTCTATCATTTAAATGATAGAACATGTTTGCGGTATTTGAGAACCATTCAAATGCTTATTGCCACATACATTTTTCTCCGCTCGAAAACTATTTTTACAAAGACAAAATACATGGTTTTCGCGGCAATTACATGCTCTAGATAAGCATTAAATGGATGCGGCAACCATGTCCAAACATGGTTTTTCTGTGCGTGTAGATTTTGTAGAAGTCTATCAAATTCTGTCCAGATCGAGTGATATGTAAATGTATGTATTTGGGACAAACCTATATATAACACCTAACACATTTGACGGATGTGATATGGTATCGAAAATTTAGATCTACAAAGTGGTGCAGGGTATAATATAGTCGGCCCCGCCCGACATTAGACTTGCTTTACTTGTTTAATAATTAACTTATGCTGCAATGGTTATTATGCATTTTCAAAACTTTGGCGTATGATAAATTGATTATTGTGCATTTTTCTTTTGGTTCTCGAAATTATTTGTCAACGACGGAAGGTTGTTGACCTAACTTGGTTCTACTTAATAAATGCAACTTTGCCAAAAATCGAATATGGAGCAAAGAGACGGGAAACGCGTGCAGAAGAAAAGTAACCATTACATTAATACACGTGGGGGTGATATCGTAACTATTAAGTTGGCATTATCGCTCTAAAATGGTCCTGTTTTTCATTTTTAAAGAAAATAAACTTTTCAATTGTTTTAGCTGCAAAACTCGAACTTAATGCCCGCTTTTATAAAGGGTGATTCTTTTGAGGTTAGGATTTTCATGCATTAGTATTTGACAGATCACGTGGGATTTCAGACATGGTGTCAAAGAGAAAGATGCTCAGTATGCTTTGACATTTCATCATGAATAGACTTACTAACGAGCAACGCTTGCAAATCATTGAATTTTATTACCAAAATCAGTGGCAGAAAATCCGCTTTTTTATCGACAAATTTTGTTCAGCGATGAGGCTCATTTCTGGTTGAATGGCTACGTAAATAAGCAAAATTGCCGCATTTGGAGTGAAGAGCAACCAGAAGCCGTTCAAGAACTGCCCATGCATCCCGAAAAATTCACTGTTTGGTGTGGTTTGTACGCTGGTGGAATCATTGGACCGTATTTTTTCAAAGATGCTGTTGGACGCAACGTTACGGTGAATGGCGATCGCTATCGTTCGATGCTAACAAACTTTTTGTTGCCAAAAATGGAAGAACTGAACTTGGTTGACATGTGGTTTCAACAAGATGGCGCTACATGCCACACAGCTCGCGATTCTATGGCCATTTTGAGGGAAAACTTCGGAGAACAATTCATCTCAAGAAATGGACCGGTAAGTTGGCCACCAAGATCATGCGATTTGACGCCTTTAGACTATTTTTTGTGGGGCTACGTCAAGTCTAAAGTCTACAGAAATAAGCCAGCAACTATTCCAGCTTTGGAAGACAACATTTCCGAAGAAATTCGGGCTATTCCGGCCGAAATGCTCGAAAAAGTTGCCCAAAATTGGACTTTCCGAATGGACCACCTAAGACGCAGCCGCGGTCAACATTTAAATGAAATTATCTTCAAAAAGTAAATGTCATGGACCAATCTAACGTTTCAAATAAAGAACCGATGAGATTTTGCAAATTTTATGCGTTTTTTTAAAAAAAAAAGTTATCAAGCTCTTAACAAATCACCCTTTATTTGAATGTTTCCGTCAACTCCTGTTGGACTACTTATTAATAAAGAGGAACTAAATTTTGTTTTTATACATTTTACTGTCCCAACTCTAAAAAGAGTATAGTGCCCTTTCGTTATTTTTAAAAAGATCCCTTTGTATTTTTTGTATATTTTCCACTGTTTTTATACCCTCCACCATAGGATGGGGGTATATTAACTTTGTCATTCCGTTTGTAACACATCGAAATATTGCTCTAAGACCCCATAAAGTATATATATTCTGGGTCGTGGTGAAATTCTGAGTCGATCTAAGCATGTCCGCCCGTCCGTACGTCTGTCCGTCTGTCCGGCTGTCCGTCCGTCTGTGGAAATCACGCTAACTTCCGAACGAAACAAGCTATCGACTTGAAACTTGGCACAAGTAGTTGTTATTGATGTAGGTCGAATGGTATTGAAAATGGGCCATATCGGACCACGTTTACGTATAGCCCCCATATAAACCGATCCCCAAATTTGGCTTGGGGAGCCTCCCGGAGCAGCAAAATTCATCCGATCCGGTTGAAATTTGGTAAGTGGTCTTAGCATACGGTCTCTAACAACCATGCAAAAATTGGTCCATATCGGTCCATAATTATATATAGCCCCCATATAAACCGATCCCCAGATTTGACCTCCGGAGCCTCTTGGAGGGGCAAAATTCATCCGATCCGATTGAAATTTGGTACCTGATGTTAGTATATGGTCTCTAACAACCATGCAAAAATTGGTCCATATCGGTCCATAATTATATATAGCCCCCATATAAACCGATCCCCAGATTTGACCTCCGGAGACTTTAGGAGGGGCAAAATTCATCCGATCCGGTTGAAATTTGGTACCTGATGTTAGTATACGGCCTCTAACAACCATGCAAAAATTGGTCCATATCGGTCCATAATTATATATAGCTCCCATTTAAACCGATCCCCAGATTTGACAACCGAAGCCTCTTGGAGGAGCAAAATTCATCCGATGCGGTTGAAATTTAGTACGTGGTCTTAGTATACGGTTTTTAACAACCATGCAAAAATTGGTCCATATCGGTCCATAATTATATATAGCCCCCATATAAACCGATCCCCAGATTTGACCTCCGGAGCCTCTTGGAGGGGCAAAATTCATCCGATCCGGTTGAAATTTGGTACCTGATGTTAGTTTACGGCCTCTAATAACCATGCAAAAATTGGTCCATATCGGTCCATAATTATATATAGTTCACATATAAAACGTCCCCATATCGGTCTTTAGTTATATATACCCGATGACTTATTACACAAAAATTGGTCCATATCGCCAAAAATAAGATACCAAAACTTTATTTCCATAGAAAATTTTGTCAAATTTTATTAAAGTTTTGTCAAAATTTCATTTCTATAGAAAGTTTTGACAAAAGTTTATTTCTATAGAAATGTTTGTCAAAATTTTATTTCTATAGAAAATTTTGTAAATAATTTATTTCTATAGAAAATTTTGTAATCTACCAAAACTTTATTTCCATAGAAAATTTTGTCAAATTTTATTACTATAGAAAGTTTTGTTAAAATTTCATTTCTATAGAAAGTTTTGTCAAAAGTTTATTTCTATAGAAATGTTTGTCAAAATTTTATTTCTATAGAAAATTTTGTAAATAATTTATTTCTATAGAAAATTTTGTAAATAATTTATTTCTGTAGAAAATTTTGTCAACATTTTATTTCTATACAAAATTTTGTCAAAATTTTATTTCTATACAAAATTTTGTCAACATTTTATTTCTATAGAAATTTTTGTCAAAATTGTATTGCTATAGAAAATTTTGTCAACAGTTTACTTCCATAAAAAATTTTGTCAACATTTTATTTCTATAGAAAATTTTGTCAAGTTTTTATTTCTATAGAAAATTTTGTCAAATTTTTATTTCTATAGAAAATTTTTTCAAAATTTTATTTCTATAGAAAATTTTGTCAAGGTTTCATTTCTATAGAAAATTTTGTCAAAATTTTATTTCTATAGAAAATTTTGTCAAACTAGATTATATACGTATTTAATCGGCTTTTTATACCCACCACCATAGGATGGGGGGTATATTAACTTTGTCATTCCGTTTGTAACACATCGAAATATTGCTCTAAGACCCCATAAAGTATATATATTCTGGGTCGTGGTGAAATTCTGAGTCGATCTGAGCATGTCCGTCCGTCCGTCCGTCCGTCCGTCCGTCTGTTGAAATCACGCTAACTTCCGAACGAAACAAGCTATCGGCTTGAAACTTGGCACAAGAAATTGTTATTGATGTAGGTCGGATGGTATTGCAAATGGGCCATATCGGTCCACTTTTACGTATAGCCCCCATATAAACGGACCCCAAAATTTGGCTTGCGAGGCCTCTAAGAGAAGCAAATTTCATCCGATCCGGCTGAAATTTGGTACATGGAGTTAGTATATGGTCTCTAACAACCATGCAAAAATTGGTCCACATCGGTCCATAATTATATATAGCCCCCATATAAACCGATCCCCCGATTTGGCTTGCGAGGCCTCTAAGAGAATCAAATTTCATCCGATCCGGCTGAAATTTGGTACATGGTGTTAGTATATGGTCTGTAACATCCATGCACAAAGTGGTCCACATCGGTCCATAATTATATATAGCCCCCATATAAACCGATTTCCCGATTTGGCTTGCGAGGCCCCTAAGAGAAGCAAATTTCATCCGATCCGGCTGAAATTTGGTACATGGTGTCAGTATATGGTCTCTAACAACCATGCAAAAATTGGTCCACATCGGTCCATAATTATATATAGCCCCCATATAAACCGATCCCCCGATTTGGCTTGCGAGGCCTCTAAGGGAAGCAAATTTCATCCGATCCGTCTGAAATTTGGTACACGGTGTAAATATATGGTCTCGAACAATCACGCAAAAATTGGTCCACATCGGCCCATAATTATATATAGCCCCCATATAAACCGATCCCCCGATTTGGCTTGCGAGGCCTCTAAGAGAAGCAAATTTCATCCGATCCGGCTGAAATTTGGTACGTGATGTTAGTATATGGTATCTGACAACCATGCAAAAATTAGTCCACATCGGTTCATAATTATATATAGCCCCCATATAAACCGAACACCAGATTTGACCTCCGGAACCTCTTGGAAGACCAAAATTCATCTTATTCAGTTGAAATTTGGTACGTGGTGTTAATATATGGCCTCAAACTCCCATGCAAAAATTGGTCGATATCGGTCCATAATTATATATAGGCCCCATATAAACCGATCCCCAGATTTGACCTCCAGAGCCCCTTGGAAGAGCAAAATTCTTCCCATTCGGTTGAAATTTGGTACGTGATGTTAGTATATGGTATCCAACAACCATGCAGGAATTGGTTCCTATCAGTCCATAATTATATATAGTTTCCATATAAACCGATCCCCAGATTTGACCTCCGGTGCCTTTTGGAGAAGCAAAATTCATCCGATCTGCTTGAAATTTGGTACGTGGTGGTAGTATATGATATTTAACAACCATGCCAAAAGTGGTCCATATCAGTCCATAATCGTACAGCCCCATATAAACCGATCCCGAGATTTGGTTTTGGAACCTCTTGGAGGAGCAAATTTCATCCGATTGAGTTGAAATTTGGTACATTGTGCTAGTATATGGTCGTTAACAACCATGCCTAACTAGGTCCATATCGGTCTATAGTTATATATGGCCCTCAGATAAATCGATCTCCAATCACACAAAAATTGGTCCATATCAAGTTCATAATTGTATATAGCCCCCATATAAGCGACCCCCATATTTCAATTCTGGCTCTCTACGTACAAAAAGTCCATATCGATTCGTAATTATTTTTAGACTTACCTATACATACCTTTTTTGTGTAATATATACCATGTATGGACTAAATCACAATTTAGAAAACGATGTTAAGAAGTTTTAAGATACCACAACCCAAGTAATTCGATTGTGGATGACAGTCTTTCGTAAAAGTTTCTACACAATCCATGGTGGTGGGTACATAAGATTCGGCCTGGCCGAACTTGCGGCCGTATATACTTGTTTTGTTTAATATATACCCCGTATGGGCTAACTTACAATTTAGAAGACAGTGTTAAAAAGTTTTACGATACCTTGCCATCGGCAAGTGTTATCGCAACCCAAGTAATTCGATTGTGGATGACAGCCTTTAGTAGAAGTTCCTACGCAATCCATGGTGGAGGGTACATAAGATTCGGCCTGGCCGAACTTACGGCCGTATATACTTGTTTTTTTTTTTAATTTCCTTTGCCTGAATATTTTGACTTACTCCTCGTACGTTCCAATTTCTTTTAACAAGCCAAGAAAAAAATTGTGCCCATAATGCCAAAATTATAAACAAAACACATATATAAAATGCTGATCTCAAGGCGAAAACACATGTTGTTTTTTTTAATGTCTATTCTCTTTACTCCAAATACTCATTCTAATATTCAAATTAAAAAATTTTTAGACTTAAGCATATCACATTTTTGGCTTTATCATAAAACAGTTTTCCGAAACAACATACAAGCGGTTTCACAGAAATTGCTCTCTTTTCATTCTCTCGCTGTGTTATATTAATATCTTTCGTCAACCCTCCCGATTTCCATCTCTATTTCTTTCTCTATACTCTCTCTCTCTCTCTTTCTCTGTCGCTCTCTGAATAAAATATCACAACATATATATGTTTAATCGAAATTTGTAAATTTATATATGTTTACATTCACACATATTATTTTATGAAACATTCAAATATATTCTAACATATTAACATATGTGTCCCAAACATTTAGTATTAGTTTAGGAACATTACATGTTTGTTTAAAAATTGTGCCCGAAACACATTTTGTTTATATCGGAACATATGAAAAACATATTTTTCTAACAGTGTAGGAATAGTCCATTAACTAGAATAAGACATGGAATTTTACTAATAGTGATTTCTTCGCAGGGTATAAGAATTTACAACTGACTAAGAAAATTTTATTCACTGATAACAATGCATTCAGAAAAATTAACCAAATTCGAACTAAAACCGAGTTTCCTCAAATTTAGTAAAATATCTTATAAAATGATAAATCTGACCTCGTTTATTATAGAAAAATATTTTAGTTCACTCGTATTAAGAAGTATTCAATCCCTTCAAAACTTAAGGAAACACACTTGTTAGAATATAAGAAATATTCCTATTTTTCGTTTACGTACCTGTACTCGATGCATGTTATCGATATAATCGATATGTTTGCGCGTGGGTTGTTTTTTCAGTGGGAATCGTGTTGTTGTGATATACGGAGAGATTGTTAAAAATAATGCTATAAATGAAATATATAAAATGGTTGTTGTTTTAAATTAATGAGTAAATGTTTTTTTTATAATTATTGAACATAAATAACACACAATAAGATTATCAATGTGTGTGATGGTGTAGAAAGAAAGAAAACACACAGAAGAACAACCCCTTTATTCGTCTTCATTTTAGAATCTTCAATTATCAGGTGACATTCAGTGACGCTAATCATTTGTGAAAAAAATGGTTTATGATTTTTTTTTTTTATATTTCTGGTATTGAAATTGTAAAAGGAGGAAAAAATCGTTAGGCAGCAACTTATTAAAACTGGAAGGTAGAAGTTGCAAAAAATTACCTTTTCCAGTGGATAACATTACATGGAAATGATGGAATAATATACTAATACTTCAATGTTAAGAATCTGATTGATTCTTAACAAATATATCTAATTAATAAAACAATTATTTTATTGAAGAAAAAAACACCTATATAAATAAATAAAATTGTATTTAAAAACGTAAGTAAGCAGTTCTAATGTTGAAGTAAAGGATTTAGTACAAATATTGTAAGATTTGTTCAAATGAATGAAAAAAGTTTAATAAAATCATTCCATATATGAATTCAATTCAGTTAAATTGTTTTATTCTGTAGTATAGTGGTACATAAATACAGGAAAATATTAACTAAAATATAGAATGTATTCTTCCTATTTTCTACGAAAATCACAAACAAAAACAAATAAAAATGTCTTCTTCAACTTTCTTCAAAATTAGTTCATTTTAACTTAAAGAAGGAGTCACTTTTCTGGGTGTATAATATTCATAAACTAGTATAACATCCAAGCAAAAAACGCGTCGCCAAGAAAAGTAGTGAAAATGTTCTTTTTGGATCCGGAAGTGATGCAAAATTGGCGCAGAAACGATGAATTTAACATAGACTTGTTATAGGCTGGATGTTCAGTTTTTGCTATTAGTGTATGCCTAAGGTGAATCATAATATGTTTGAACAATACAAACCAATCCTGAAAATATATATACATGAAGCAGAATGTGTTTGGGAGTATATGTTGCAAAAGCAATTTTTTGAGGGTGTAAACAAATTTTTGGAGTGTAATATTCAAATAAATTATAAACTTATATATGAGATATGTTGCTGCAAGCAATCAAATGTTTAAAAAAGATAGGCCTAGGGAGAAACGTGACATGATTGCCCAGCTTAAATAATTTTTATACCCACAACCATAGAATGGTGATGGGGGTATAATAAGTTTGTCATTCCGTTTGTAACACATCGAAATATCGATTTCCAACTATATAAAGTATATATATTCTTGACGATATAACCATGTCCGCCTGGCTGTCTCTCTGTTGTAATCACGCTACAGACTTCAATAATAAAGCAATCGTGCTGAAATTGTGCACAAACTCGTCTTTTGTCTGCAGGCAGGTCAAGTTCGAAGATGGACTATATCGGTCCAGGTTTTGATATAGTCCCCATATAAACCGACCTCCCGATTTGGGGTCTTGGGCTTATAGAAACCGTAGTTTTTATCCAATTTGCCTGAAATTGGAAATTTAAAGGTATTTTAGAACCATAAAGAGGTGTGCAAAAAACGGCGAGTATCGGTCCTTGTTTTGGTATAGCCCCCATATAGACCGAGCCCCAGATTTTACTTGTTGGTCTTATAGAAACCGTAGTTTTTACCAACTTGCCTGAAATTGGAAATTTTGTGTATTGTAGGAAAATAAAGAAGTGAATAGATGTGCAAGAAATGATTTTATTTTTACGTTTCTAAAAACCGTAGTTTTTATCCAATTTGCCTGAAATTTGAAAGCTAGAAGTATTTTAGGATAATAAAGAGTTGTGCCAAAAATTGTGAGTATCCCCATTTTACTATAGCTCAGTTTTTTGTCTCTACTGAAAAATAAAAAAAATTGTGTTACTACACAGAGAATACATATTGGTTGTGATGACCGAATTTATTGCCAACCTCCTTTTGGCAGTTGCAGCAACTATCTGCTGGCAGTTGTGATACCCGATAAATTCGGTCGACTCAATCGAATTATGGGAAATCCAACCAATACCATATATGGAGTTGGTTGTACTAGACGATACAATTGGTCGTTACTCCCTTCATATTTGGTTGTATTACCCAACATTATTAGCACCTTAACCGAATTGAAAATAAATTTTTCCTCAAAATATTGTATTTTCCATTTTTAAATGATAGAAAGGTACATAAAATCACACTAAACCTAAATACAATACATTGATAACAATTTAACAAAAATTGTCACCTTTAAAAGTACCCCAGCTTGGATTGTTGAATTCACAGGCAATGGGAGTTAAATCTCTGGGACTCTTAGTACATTAAATAGTACTTATAAATGGAGTCCAAACTGAGCATATAGCATAAAAATGGGCCAACATAGCTTGCTTAAAAACACAACAAATTAAGTTAGAAAATTAGTGTGGAGTTTTAAATTTAATAAGAATCTACTCTACATGGTCACTTCCTTTGGGGTTTCATAAATAAAATAAAGACGTGGAGATGGATTTTTCCATTAGAGGCCCTTTAAAGTCGTTGCATGATTTATACTTTTTCCCTTTAACACAAGAAAATTGTTCCACATCTAATACTTTATATAACTCGATCTCCGTTTGATCCCAAAAATTGAAGATGCGCACTGTTTATCTGACTCGTAGCATTGAGTATCCTGACGATTGCGCGAGTAGCTCGTGAAAATATTTGACAGACAGTCCACCGAGGATTTAAATAAACTTAGAGACGTCTGAAACATATTCAGTTTTCAGTGGTTAAATTAAAAATAAAACACGTTTTTCTTCCACATTGAATAATTGATAATAACAATATTGACATTTAAAAATATTACCAACGGAATTCGGCTGTGACTATCAATTGTAAGTGCTGACTACTAAATGACGGAAGGTTTTATAAGGTAGGTTGTGCGTATCGAATTCGATCAAAATTTTTCAAGAGAGAGGCAATTAGTTCAGACAACCATTTGACTTGTATTTCAAACAACAATCTATAATAATAAGCTCCAAAAGGTAGAAGGAACCAAGTAATGATTGTAAATAAAGTAAATAGATTGACACAACTGTGATTTCATTCTAAATGCTGAATTTTCATTAAAACAATCGATTTTCAACCAATATTTTCTCTGTGTGTACTCTTTTGTTTAATAGGTGCGATATGTATTATCTAAGGGGTGATTTGTTAAGAGCTTGATAACTTTTTTAAAAAAAAAAACGCATAAAATTTGCAAAATCTCATCGGTTCTTTATTTGAAACGTTAGATTGGTCCATGACATTTACTTTTTGAAGATAATTTCATTTAAATGTTGACCGCGGCTGCGTCTTAGGTGGTCCATTCGGAAAGTCCAATTTTGGGCAACTTTTTCGAGCATTTCGGCCGGAATAGCCCGAATTTCTTCGGAAATGTTGTCTTCCAAAGCTGGAATAGTTGCTGGCTTATTTCTGTAGACCTTGACGTAGTCCCACAAAAAATAGTCTAAAGGCGTCAAATCGCATGATCTTGGTGGCCAACTTACCGGTCCATTTCTTGAGATGAATTGTTCTCCGAAGTTTTCCCTCAAAATGGCCATAGAATCGCGAGCTGTGTGGCATGTAGCGCCATCTTGTTGAAACCACATGTCAACCAAGTTCAGTCCTTCCATTTTTGGCAACAAAAAGTTTGTTAGCATCGAACGATAGCGATCGCCATTCACCGTAACGTTGCGTCCAACAGCATCTTTGAAAAAATACGGTCCAATGATTCCACCAGCGTACAAACCACACCAAACAGTGCATTTTTCGGGATGCATGGGCAGTTCTTGAACGGCTTCTGGTTGCTCTTCACTCCAAATGCGGCAATTTTGCTTATTTACGTAGCCATTCAACCAGAAATGAGCCTCATCGCTGAACAAAATTTGTCGATAAAAAAGCGGATTTTCTGCCAACTTTTCTAGGGCCCATTCACTGAAAATTCGACGTTGTGGCTCGTTAGTAAGTCTATTCATGATGAAATGTCAAAGCATACTGAGCATCTTTCTCTTTGACACCATGTCTGAAATCCCACGTGATCTGTCAAATACTAATGCATGAAAATCCTAACCTCAAAAGAATCACCCTTTATTTCGCCCGATATGGACTTATATGGCCCCAGAAGCCAGAGTTTTACCCTAATTTGCTTAAAATTTTGCACAAGAAGAACAATTAGTACTATAGTCAAGTGTGCCAAATTTTATTGAAATCGGTTCAGATTTAGATATAGCTCCCATATATATTTTTCGCCCGATATGGACTAATACGGTCCCAGAAGCCAGAGTTTTACCCCAATTTGGTTGAAATTTTGCACAGGGAGTAGGTTAGGTTAAAGTGGCAGCCCGATTAAGATTGAGGCTCACTTAGACTATTCAGTCCATTGTGATACCACATTAACTAAAAGTACCTATTACATATGGGCACTTCTAGTTTTAACCACTGAACCTTCTCGATTATTTTTCTTCGCTGAACTAACCAGATTGTTCCAAAAACATTAGCAGACTGCTTAAGTTAACGTTTTCCAGATCCGCCAGTAATCTGAAGCTATATGCTCCTAAAAGTTGTTTGCGCTTTACACAAAATGCAGGACACTCACACAAGAGGTGTTTTATTGATTCTTTTTCCTCCGAATCATGACAGCTCATACAATAGTCATTATACTTCGCGCCAATAGTTTTTGCAAAATCGCCTATCAGGCAGCGATCCGTTATAGCAGATATCAGAAGTGATATCTGACGTCTCGAAAACATTAGCATATCTAGTGTGTGGTTTAAGTTGAAATGGGGCCATATTTGCTTGGTGTCGTTACAACCCTTGCAATTCTCTCATCGAACATTTGCCATCATAACAGCCTTCTCACGCAGTATGAGCTTGCAGGTAGCTAGGGGCATACCAACAAATTCTAGTTCCCCTGAAATATGTAAGGTAGTCCCTAGCCTTGCCAACTCATCCGCTTCGCAGTTCCCCGGTATGTTCCTATGGCCAGGCACCCATATTAGGTGAATATTGTACTGCTCAGCCATCTCATTGAGAGATTTGCGGCAGTCGATGGCTGTTTTCGAGTTAAGGAACACACAGTCCAAGGATTTTATTGTAGGTTGACTGTCTGAGTATATATTAATGCCCACCTTAATCCTATTTTGCCTTTTTCTGTAAATTTATAAGAAAAGATTAAATTAAAAACATGTTCTCATTTTTACATTTAATTAACTGTACTTTATATTATTTATGTTCATGAAAACACTGAATTACCCAGCAAAAAAAGCGTCGCCAAAAAGGTTATGAAAATGTTATTTTTGGATCCGGAAGTGGTGCAAAATTGACGCAGAAGCGATGAATTTAACATGGGCTTGTCATAGGACGGAAGTCCTCCACTGAATTTGCATCACTTCTTTAGGTGTGATCCGAATTCAATGTTTTGGATGTAAATTAAGAAATTCTGTAATATTTTGTCAAATAAATAATTTTTATAATTTTTTATAATTTTTAATGGATTCTAACGCTTGTCGGAAACGTTTGCCCTCAAATATTTTCAAAAATTCACAATTTTTTCAGATTGGATTTAGCATTTATTTCGACAAAATTTAAATGATTTGTACCATTTTATGAATTCCTACTCTGTTTTTAACCTATTTGAAACAAAAAAAGTTAAAATTACCCATTAAAAGTATGAAAAACCAAGTTATAAATATATATAATTAAAAGAACTTCCTGGGTAGTTAAAATAAATAACATAATTGGGAGTGCATCTTCTGGAAGTGCTTTTAAAGTTGTGTCTTTGGAAGAACTTCCAAATTTTGTTTTTTTATTATTTACTTAAATATATTAATAAATAGTTATATTCCTCATATTTGGGGATTTACGAAATCAAGATTTTTTTTAATCCAGCCAACTTTTTCCAAAATTCCAGACAATAGGCCATTTGAATCTGGTAACCCTGCGATGCATACATATTAGAGCTGTATCTAAACCTAAACTGATTTAGAAAAATGCTGTGTGGTTTCAACTCTTATTTATTGACCGATCTTAAATAAGGTTGGCACAATGTAAACTTCTATAGTACAAACTATACCTGCAAAACATCATCGAAATCGGTTCAAATTTAGATCCCGATTTTCCCAAAATGGACCGTTTTTATAAACCTGGAGATATATAATTCGACCTAATTAAGATTCAGATATAGCTCTTACATATAAATATTGTCCGATTTTTACTAATTTGACTTTATTACCTATACTATTTGAGCGCTTTGCTCTTTCCCTGTTAATAATGGACTCAATTTTAGTGGCATACTAACAGTTTAGCTGTAAAATAAAGTATAGCTCTTATATGTAAGAAATCTCTAGCAAAAACATGCAATTTCTCTATCTGACAACTATCAAATGGAGACTCTCTCCGTCTCTCTTTTGCTGGCTTTTCGGTGTAAACGAACGACTTCCAGCAAAAATTTTTGAACAGAGCAAATATCGTCATTTTTGAGGCAAAAATCGGAAAATCAGCATTTAGTATTTTTTGAGTAAAAATCGTCAAAATGCGGATAAATAGGCAAAATTGGCAGCCCTGCACATTCTCATTGTTTTTGGCTTCTTTGTCGCTCGTTTTTCTCTCTGCCTCCGTCTCTATTACTTTTCTATACACTATTTCTCGCGCTCTCTGAACAACATATCGCACAATTTCCATAATTGATCTGAATAATGCAGTTCGCTGTTCGGACTCGGTAACTACTTTTCTTGTAACCTAACCTAACCTAACTACTTTTCTTGTATGTAAGCGGATTTCAATAATGGACCAAAAAGTTAATAGAGATTGAAAGAAGAAGCACATTGTATCCTTAGGGTTTCTAAAAAAATTAAATTTTGCGATCATGGTCTTGTCGACTTTTCGACATAACCGACTGTCAACTTAGCTATACTACTGGAACACCTTAGTCAAGGCCGTAGCCAGGATTTTAATTCGGGGGGGTTCAACTTAAAAAAAATATTCATATAATCTCATGTGTAGAAAATTTTATTTATGCATAGGTATGTATACAATATTTATACCCTTCAGTATACCGATCGGCTTAGAATTAAATTCTGAGTCGATTTAGCGATGTCCGTCTGTCTGTCTGTCCGTCCGTCTGTCTGTATATGTAATTTTGTGCACAAAGTAAAATTTAAGTCCGATCGTCCTCAAATTTGGCAGAGGGCCGTTTCTTGGGACAGAGACAATCGCTATTGGTTTTGGAAAAAATCGGTTCAGATTTAGATATAGCTGCCATATATATTTATCCCCGATGTGGTCATAGTTAGCGTGTTTATCAACCGATTTTCTTGAAATACCGTACATCCAAATATTTTATGAATCTCAAAAATCTTGCAAAATATCAGCCAAATCGGTTCAGATTTAGATATAGCTCCCATATATATCTTTCTCCCGATATGGACTAATATGGTCCTAAAAGCCAGACTTTTGGCCCAATTTGGTTGAAAATTTGCACAGGGAGTAGATTTAGCATTGTAGCTATGCGTGCCAAATTTGATTGAAATCGGTTCAGATTTAGATATAGCTTCCATATATATGGACTTATATGGCCCCAGAAGCCAGAGTTTTGGCCCAATTTGGTTGAAATTTTGCACTAGGAGTGTAATTAGTAATAAAGTCATGTGTGCCAAATTTGATTGAAATCGGTCCAGATTTAGATATAGCTCCCATATATATGTTTTTCTGATTTCGACAAAAATGGTCAAAATACCATCATTTTCCTTGTTAAATCGCCACTGCTTAGTCGAAAAGTTGTAAAAATGACTCTAATTTTCCTAAAATTCTAATACATATATATCGAGCGATAAATCATAAATAAACTTTTCCTTAAAATTGCTTCAGATTTAAATGTTTCCCATATTTTTTACTAACATTGTGTTCAACCCTAGCGACTTAAATTTTGAGTCTATAGATTTTGTAGAAGTCTTTCAAATTCTGTCCAGATCGAGTGATATTTAAATGTATGTATTTGGGACAAACCTTTATTTGTAGCCACAGCTTACCATTGCACCACGGTGGCTCCCACCGTTGTGCAACCCACGACCTTGGGTTCGATTTCTGCTACTCAAGTTCGTGGGTTCGATTTCTGCTTCGACCGAACACCAAAAAGTTTTTCAGCGGTGGATTATCCCACCTCAGTAATGCTAGTGACATTTCTGAGGGTTTCAAAGCTTTTCTAAGTGGTTTCACTGCAATGTGGAACGCCGTTCGGACTCGGCTATAAAAAGGAGGTCCCTTGTCATTGAGCTTAACATGGAATCGAGCAGCACTCAGTGATAAGAGAGAAGTTCACCAATGAGGTATCACAATGGACTGAATAGTCTAAGTGAGCCTGATACATCGGGCTGCCACCTAACCTAACCTTTATTTATAGCCCCCAACACATTTGACGGATATGATATCGAAAATTTAGATCTACAAAGTGGTGCAGGGTATAATATAGTCGGCACCGCCCGACTTTAGACTTTCCTTACTTGTTTTATAATATTAAATTGAGCCGACGGGCTTTTTGGGCAGCAAATAAATCAATGACTTCTTCAGTCGGCACATTTATTCGGCGATGAACCGACATTGATGCCAATCCTTTGAGTCTACTCTCGCTAGTCGAATTTCTAAGATACGTCTTTAATCTCTTCATTGTTGAAAATGAACGTTCGGATGAGCACGTAGTAACTGCAGGGATGGAAATGCAGTACTATAGTACTTTTTTCAAAACGTTTTCACCCCGGTCAGTACCGTGATACCCCCGCGAATGATTTAGTACCTTTTGTGTATACATTTTTGAGTCGATATCAGATTTATGGTACAATAGCTTTGACAAAATATTTTAATATTTTGAGAAAGTCTTTATCAACCTTATTTGCTAATAGTCTTTTACAAATATGGCAAAACATACATGGGTAGAAAATCTCGATTTTGTAAAAGACATAGTCAATCGATTTTTCATTTCGGTAGAAAATGTCAAAATTTTATTTCTATATAGAATTTTTGCAAAATTTTATTTTTATAGAAAATTTTGTCAAAATTTTATTTCAATTGAAAATTTTGTAAAAATTTTATTTCTATAGGAAATTTTTGCAAAATTTTATTTCTATAGAAAAAAATTTGCAATTTTTTTTTCTATAGAACATTTTTGCAAAATTTTATTTATATAGAAAATTTTGTCAAAATTTTATTTTCTTTAAAATTCAGTCTCTTGACAATAATTTTCCAGTGAAATTTAGTAAAATTACCTTTCCGCTCAAAAAATACCATTTTTGTACTTTCTTAAAAATTGTATTTTCCATCCCTGAGTAACTGACAAAGTGACCAAAATTTTTAAAAGAATGTGCACGTTTGGAAATATCTCTTTATTGCTTCCATCGCTGAATTATGCAGGTTCTTTTCGCAGGTTTTGCGCCATTTCATTTACACATGTGTGTTTGGCTGTTTCGTTGTTGTTGCTATGGCCAAACAAAGCGAGTCATGTTCACAAAAAGAACCACAAACACATATAAAAAGCAGAAATACATTTTCCAAAAATGAAATTTGTGGTTCGAGAACAAAAATAATTTGTTTTTTTTTTCGACCGTCGTTTGACTGGCTTTTCAACTAGTATTCTATGATTTGTGCACGTTTTATAGGTAAGCGTTTTTCAAAATAAAACCTCCAGCTTTTCTTCAACATCTTCGATAAGATTTTTCTATGCAGCTAAAAATATATATTTATTTATATAAAAATATTCATTTATTTCGGGGGGGGGGGGTTTGATCCCCCTCACCCCCCCCCCTGAATACGGCCTTGACCTTAGTGTTGACAAACACGTGGGCTAGCAAAGTTTCCCTTGAAAATTTTCATTTGGATGTTCACCTTCGACGTTGTGAGTTTATCAACCGAGAGGCGAGAAGTAAGAATAAAGTGCAATTTCACATTCGGCTATTCCAGTAATTGCTTACTTTACAAATTTATTGAGGACGTTAAAACAACATCTCGATTATTTTTTGCCCCAAGCCAGCACATGGGGGTTGGCGCAGTGTTTCCGATTAATCCAAAATGAAATTTATATCATGCTCATGTCACACATAAATTAGCAAATAGCATTTACTTATAGAAGTTGTGGCAATGGAACGTGCATAGACAGACATTGCTGATGTAGAGCAAGCCGAGTGTTCTTGATCATTGCAAACACTTCTGCTGTGTTAGGCACTCAAACAATGCGAAATCATTGCTGATGGCCAAATTGTTGGCTAGCTAAGATGAATAGCTTCTAATAAATGTTGGTACATATGCGGACATACCGATACTGTAATTCCGTAGTATCTTAAGTCAATGTGTGTAGATTGCGATGAGAGTCAACTTCAGCTGACTAAGAATTTTTAATTTATATGGAATTCCAAATCCACTCTTCGAAAGACACATGAATTATAAGAGATGGCAAGTGAAAGGTTCTAAGAGGAAGAGAAAAGGAAAACTAGCAACAACATTCACATATTTTAAGGACCTTTAGTATAACACTCATTAGTCTGAAATTTGAAAGTACTTACTCTTTGGGACCTCAACCAACTCGATCTCCTGACATTATTTGTTGGGCCCATGATATGTTACCTCAATTTGTTTTATATTAGCCTGGAATTTGGAAACTTCTGCGTAAATTTATGTACCACTATATATATCGTACTGAAGGGTACAAAAGCTGTTTTTGATTGATATCTGGCACAATTTTATTTATAGTTTTTCATACCTACGGACAAATCTTACACATTTCTGAAATAAGACCTGATTACTTAAGTTTACCTTAACTGTTTTATTTGGATAAATATCCGCCTTTTCTTCAATAACAGACTTGGCTTATACCCACCACCATAGGATGGTCATTTCGTTTGTAACACATCGAAATATTGATTTCCCACTAAATCAAATATATATTTTCTTGGTGAGGGAGATATTCTAAGACGAAGTCCGTCTGTCTGTTCTATTCATTCTTCACACTGAAAAAACAGTGAACCCACCAGGAAAGAAAATTTTAATTAAGTTTAGAAAATTTTAACTAAACTGTATCAAAAACGCAAATGTCACTCCGATTTCACAAAAATAAGTAAATAATTTTGGATAAATTCAAGAAAATTTGTTAGACAAAATGATTATTTTTCACTTATTAACGAAAATTTCGAAGTTTGAAGGAAAAAAATTGCAAAAATGTCTTTAGTGCCATACGAAGTTCATGATGGGTGCATTATTGGTAAAATTTACAAATTTCAGGAAATTCTGAACTATTTTGTGGGAAATTTTAAAGTGCAGTGAAAAAGCTGAACTTCTCCGATTTACTTCAAATTGACAGAGGTCGTGGGGATGTTATGAAATTGATATTGGGTACCTGATATTTTGCTAATTGGATGGGGAGGGGAACGTCCTCCTTGCCGACATTTTGAAATATGAAGAAAAGTTCCCCGATCTTCTTAGGGTTATCTCTGAACAAAAATCCCTAATTCGTTTTTGAATATTTGATCGGGAAGGGAACGTCCCTTTTTTTAAACCAATACACAAAAATCTAAAATTCTCCGACTGACTTAAAATTTATAGGTGACGTGGGAGAAGGTGAATATTTAGTACGTAAAGAATATTTAATACGTAATCTTTTGATAGTTGCATGCACAGAAAAAACATGTTATCACCCATTTAATGCTTATATAGAACATGTAATTGTAATGAGCATTTAATTGTTTTCAAATGCCGCAAACATGTTCAATTATATTTAAATGATAGAATTTGAGACCATTACATGGTCGGGAAAATCAGATACCTTCACATTAATTTTTTTAAACTTTTTACGGGGAAAAAAGTTTTTTTATCGGTTACAGGGAGCCACCGTGGTGCAATGGTTAGCATGGCAGGAGGTCTCTTGTCATTGAGCTTAGCATGGAATCGGGCAGCACTCAGTGATAAGCGAGAAGTTCACCAATGTGGTAGCACAATGGACTGAATAGTCTAAGTGAGTCTGAAATATCGGGCTGCCAATATACCAACCAACCAGATTGTTCCAAAAACATTAGCAGACTGCTTAAGTTAACGTTTTCCAGATCCGCCAGTAATCTGAAGCTATATGCTCCTAAAAGTTTCTTGCGATTTACACAAAATGCAGGACACTCACACAAGAGGTGTTTAATTGATTCCTTTTCCTCCGCATCATGACAGCTCATACAATAGTCATTATACTTCGCGCCTATAGTTTTTCCAAAATCGTTATAGCAGATATCAGGAGTGATATCTGACGTCTCGAAAACACTAGCATATCTAGTGCGCGGTTTAAGTTTAATGGGGCCATATTTGCTTGGTGTCGTTACAGCCCTTGCAATTCTCCATCGAACATAACAGCCTTCTCACGCAGCATTAGCTTGCAGGTAGCGAGGGGCATACCAACAGATTCTAGTTCCCCTGGAATATGTAAGGTAGTCCCTAGCCATGCCAACTCATCCGCTTCGCAGTTACCCGGTATGTTCCTATGGCCAGGCACCCATATTAGGTGAATATTGTACTGCTCAGCCATCTCATTGCGAGATTTGCGGCAGTCGATGGCCGTTTTCGAGTTGAGGAACACAGAGTCCAAGGATTTTATTGTAGGTTTACTGTCTGAGTATATATTAATGTCCACATTTTTGGGAACATTACTTCTCAGTCAATTCGCCACCTCTCTTATTGCTAATATTTCAGCCTAAAAAACACTACAGTGATTAGTTAATCTTTTCGCTATTCGAAGTCCCAGATCATTAGAATATACTCCGAAACCCAATTGTCCATCCAATTTGGAGCAATCAGTGTAGAAATCTATATATTTTTTATTCCCCGGGGTCTGTGTGCACCAGGGCTGTGGAGTCGAGCCAATTTTGCTCGACTCCGACTCCGACTCCGACTCCAGCATTTTTCATCAGCTCGACTCCGACTTCGACTCCGACTTCGACTCCGGAGTCGACTCCGGGTAATATGACTAAATCTCATTTTAATACCACTAATTTGTAGTTCTATTGTGGTGGTACCGTAATTGGATCGATATAAAGTATCGTATTTATTTATGTGTGCAAAAAAGGGTCTTAATTTCACATTAGATGCCAATTGAACTCTATATTTCAAATTTAGGGCAATGTTTAATAAAATAAAATAATGATATAAATGCCCATCATAATATGAGAAGATACCAACAGTACGAGTATATGTATTGATACTATCTCAAATCCTTTAAATTTGTTGCGAGCTATATAAAGGTTCATATTCCCATATGCATGAATTTGAATCTGAATCGATTTAGACAAAATTGTATATACTTCTACAAAATCTATGTATTTAAAATTTAAATCTAACGTTATGGGACGTAACACAATTTTAACAAAAAATAAAAATGCAAGGAAAGTCTAAAGTCGGGCGGGCCGATTATAATATACTCTGCACAACTTTGTATTTAGATCTACATTTTGATAACATCTCAAATCAGACTTCTACCAAATCTCGGGCAATATTTGGGAAATGTTTATAATTGTTTAGACAATTTCGCAAAAATGCATTTATGATTCATTCATTGAAAAATTTGAAAATTTGAGTCATTTCTACAAGTTTTTGACTTAGCATCAATGAGCACACAATTTAGAAAAAATTTTGTCAAGTAAATAAAATTTTACAAAATTTTATATAGAAATAAAATTTTGCACAATTTTCTACAGGAACAACATTTTGGCAAAATTTTCTATAGAAATCAAATTTTGACCAAATATATAGAAATAAACTTTTGAATGAGCATCAATAAGAAAAAAAATTTGAGAAAATTTGCTATAGAAATAAAATTTGACAATTTTTTCTAATAGAAATAAAATTTTGAAAAAATTTTTATGTAGTAAATAAAATTCTGCAAAATATTCTACAGAAACAACATTTTGACTAAATTTTCTATAGAAATAAAAATTTGACAAAATTTTCTGTAGAAATAAAATTTTGACCAAATTTTCTAATAAAAAAATCTATTACTATAAAATTTTGACAAAATTTTCCATAGAAATAAAATTTTGACTTAAATATTTATAGAAATAAAATTATCAATAGAAATAAAATTTTGAAAAAATGTTTGTGTAACAAACAAAATTTGCAAAATTTTCTATAGAAATAAAATTTTGCAAAATATTCTATAGAAACAAAATTTTGACTCAATTTTCTATAGAAATAAAATTTGGCTAACTTTTCTATAGAAAAAAATATTTCTATAGTAATAACATTTTGAATAGATTTTTTATAGAAATAAAATTTTGACAAAATTTGCTATAGAAATAAAATTTTGACAAAACTTTTAATAGAAATAACATTTTGACAAAATTTTCTATAAAAAAAAAACTTTGAAAAAATTTTCTGTCAATATTCCACATATGTATATGGCCTTAAAATAAAATTTAAAAAAAAAAATAATTTCGATTGTTCGAAATATTTCAAATAAATTGATATGGGCATTAAAATGGATCGATCCAGCCCATCTGCTAGTCTAACATTCTAGGGAACATAAAAAGATAGCCGTAATTGGAAGTTGATTTTCATTTACAATCATGCTATTCATTGATCGAATGAATAACGCAATGGAAACTAATTTGGGTAAAAACTTGCTTAGTTACAAAAATGTGAAGTGTTTTAAAAAATTTGGTTTAGCCGGAGTCGGAGTCGAGCAAAATTTTTACGACTCCGACTCCGACTCCAGCAAAATCTTCAGACTCCGACTCCAAGACTCCGACTCCGGCTCCACAGCCCTGGTGTGCACCACGCCTCACTGTTGGGGATTAGAGTCTCAAACTTTTTGTCGAAAAGTGGACTGGCCAAAGTGCAATCCACTACGTTAGGCACATCTGGCATTATTTTGAATACCGAACTGTTTCCGTAACTTTTTTCCGACCACAGCGATAGCTCGCGCAACCGCACAGCCGTTGTTGCAGCTGACTGTTTGACCAAAATGTCTAAAGGCAATAGATGCAGCCTGGGATACACAAACACGCCATACGCTGTGCCTAAACTTGTTGGCTGGTGAAGTGCCGGCCACCAGACTACAACACCATATAGCATTATAGATCTAACCACTGGCGTGTATAGCCAATGCACAATTTTTGGTTTTAGTCCCCACCTTTTTATACCCTCCATCATAGGATGGGGGTATATTAACTTTGTCATTCCGTTTGTAACACATCGAAATAAAGTATATATATTCTGGGTCGTGGTGAAATTCTGAGTCGATCTAAGCATGTCCGTCCGTCCGTCTGTTGAAATCACGCTAACTTCCGACCGAAACAAGCTATCGACTTGAAACTTGGCACAAGTAGTTGTTATCGATGTAGGTCGTATGGTATTGGTCCATATCGGTCCACTTTTACGTATAGCCTCCATATAAAAGGACCCTCAGATTTGGCTTGTGGAGCCTATAACGGAAGCATATTTCATCCGATCCGGCTGAAATTTGGTATATGGTGTTTGTATATGGTCTCTAACAACCATGCAAAAATTGGTCCACATCGGTCCATAATTATATATAGCCCCCATATAAACCGATCCCCAGATTTGGCTTGCGGAGCCTCAAAGAGAAG
The DNA here is from genome assembly GCF_050003625.1 of Haematobia irritans. NCBI lineage: Eukaryota > Metazoa > Arthropoda > Insecta > Diptera > Muscidae > Haematobia > Haematobia irritans. The sequence goes on along the minus strand of NC_134400.1, from coordinate 78,075,791 downwards.
CAAATTTCATCCGATCCATCTGAAATTTGGTACATGATGTTGGTATATGGTCTCTAACAACCATGCAAAAATTGGTCCACATCGGTCCATAATTGTATATAGACCCCATATAAACCCATCTCCAGATTTGGCTTGCGAAGCCTCAAAGAGAAGCAAATTGCATCCGATCCGGCTGAAATTTGGTATATGGTGTTTGTATATGGTCTCTAATAACCATGCAAAAATTGGTCCACATCGGTCCATAATTATATATAGCCCCCACATAAACCGATTCCCAGATTTGGCTTGCGGAGCCTAAAAGAGAAGCAAATTTCATCCAATCCGCCTGAAATTTGGTACATGGTGTTGGCATATGGTCTCTAACAGCCATGCAAAAATTGGTCCATATCGCTCCTTAATTATATATAGCCCCCATATAAACCGATCCCCCGATTTGGCTTGTGGAGCCTCTAAGAGAAGCATATTTCATCCGATCCGGCTGAAATTTGGTACATGATGTTGGTAGATGGTCTCTAACAACCATGCAAAAATTGGTCCACATCGGTCCATAATTATATATAGACCCCATATAAACCCATCTCCAGATTCAGCTTGCGAAGCCTCAAAGAGAAACAAATTGCATCCGATCCGTCTGAAATTTGGTACATGGTATTGGCATATGGTCTCTAACAACCGTGCAAAAATTTGTCCACATCGGTCCATAATTATATATAGCCCCCATATAAACAGATCCCCAGATTTGGCTTGCGAAGTCTCCAAGAGAAGCAAATTTCATCCAATCCGGTTGTAATTTGGAACATGGTGTTAGTATATGATCTTTAACAACCGTGCCAGAATTGGTCCATATCGGTCCATAATTATATATGGCACCCATATAAAACGTTCTCCAGATTTGACCTCCGGAGCCTCTTGGAGGAGCAAAATTCATCCGATCCGGTTCAAATTAGGAACGTGGTGTTAGTATATGGTCGCTAACAACCATACCAAAATTGGTCCAATCACACAAAAATTGGTCCATATCGGTTCATAATCATGGTTGCCACTATAGCCAAAAATAATCTACCAAATTTTATTTCTATAGAAAATTTTGTCAAAATTTTATTTCTATAAAAAATTTTGTTAAAATTTTATTTCTGTAGAAATTTTTGTCAAAATTTTATGTTTACTTTGTCGAACTGAATTATATACGTATTGGATCGATCTTTTTTGATTTAATATATACCACGTATGGACAATTTAGAAGATGATGTTAGGAGGTTTTAAGATACCTTGCCATCGGCAAGCGTTACCGCAACTTAAGTAATTCGATTGTGGATGGCAGTGTTTAGAAGAAGTTTCTACTCAATCCATGATGGAGGGTACATAAGCTTCGGCCTGGCCGAACTTACGGCCGTATATACTTGTTCCTATTGACTTTTTGCACGAGTACAAAGCTACCGTTGCTTTTCTCGCCCTTTCTTCAATATTAAGATTAAAGTTCAGTTTGCACACTCACCAAAGGGAATTCAATACCCCCTAAGGAAATGGGCCTAACCGTGAGAGTTTTGCGATCTTTGCAGTACATGACTAGTTCTGTCTTTGCAGGATTTACCCCAAGAGCATTGTCTTTCGCCCATTTCTCAGTCATCCGGAGGGCCCTCTGAATAATATCTCTGATTGTGGATGGGAATTTTCCCCTGACGCTAGAGCCACATCATCGGCTTATGCCACCACTTGTATCCTTTTTTTTTTTCTAGGGTAACCAGAAAGTTATTTATAGCAACATTCCAAAGAGAATTCCTCCTTGGGGAGTGCCTCTGTTCACATATCTTTGCATGTTTGTTGCCCTAGTATGGCTGAAATACGTCTCTTCATTAGCAGTTCGTCCAACAGCCTGAGTATACATGGATCAACATTCAGAGTTGTCAGTCCATTTAATATCGAGCTCGGATGGACATTATTGAACGCCACTTCGATGTCTAGAAACGCCACGATTGTGTATTCTTTGACAGATAGTGATCTTTCAATAAAGCTGACTAGTTCATGCAATGCGGTCTCAGTAGACCTGCCCTTCGAGTATGCATGCTGTCGTTTCGAGAACAAACTTGAATCGATGCTAGTTCTAAGATAAATATCTATCATCCTCTCCAGAGTCTTAAGTAGGAATGATGATAAGCTGATTGGTCGGAAATCCTTCGCATTCAAGTGAGAGGCTTTTCCCGCTTTAGGATGAAAACGACTTTTGTTTCCCTCCACTTTCCTGGGATATATGATAAGTTGATACATCCTTTATATATCGCCGACAACCAGGGGATAATTTTGTCAGTCACTGCTTGTAACTCCGCCGGAGTAATTCAATCAGGTCGGGGGATTTGAATGGTCTAAAGCTATTTAACGCCCATCTTATTCTAGATTCCGATACAATTTCCTCGATAGGAAACGACCGCTGAGCCACTGTGGCACCGCCATAACCTGGTTCAACCGTCTGATTTCCAGGAAAATGTGTGTCCAATAGTACCTCCAGCGTCTCCTCACTGCACAGTGGTCGGTGCTATATGGAGTTGCGGCCAAAAATACTTCCAGTATAGGTATCAGCGTGAAACTTCGGTCACGGCTTTATAATTATGTCAGGACTATTTAATGATAAAATTGGATTGATTGATGACGTTTTGGTATAGCCCCCCATATAGACCGATCTCCCGATTTTACTTCTTGGGCTTCTAGAAACCGTATTTTCTATCCGATTTGCCTTCAACTTCAAATACAGAGGTATTTTAGAACCACAAATAGGTGTGAAGAAAATGATGATTATAGGTTGATGTGTTGGTATAGCCCCTATATATACCGATATTCCGATTTTATTTTTTGGGCTTCTTGAAAATGTACTTTCTATCCCATTTGCCTAAATTTAAAATCTAGAATTATTTTAAGATCACAAATAGATGTAACGGAAATGAGGTGAATCAGCCCATGTACTGGTATAACCCACGTACAGACCGATCTACCGATTTTACTCCAAGGGCAGTAGTTTTTATCCGATTTTCATGAAGTTGTAAAACAAGATTGTTTTGAAAATTCGCCCTATTTTCATCGATATATTTTGAACCACTTAACTTATCACAGATTTTATTATACACGTTTGTTTGACATATCAATACCTTGCATTCAAGTACAAACAACGATATACTCGGACATTTCTAGCTCAAGGTATAATAACGGGATATCTCAAAAACGGTTTCATAAACAATTTTTTAACCTTCATTTTCGAATTCAGCAGATAAAAATACATAAGAAAAGTCATCAAATGTACATTTTCAGTGTAAACTAGTGGTAATAAACACCACACAAAAATTCATATTTGGATATAAAGAAACAAGACCACTTCGGTATTAGGGAGATAGCACAAAGGGGGGCAAAAGAAAGCAGCTGATTTTTATCAATTTGGAATCTTGAAATATTAACTAATAAATCACAAAAAAATCCCATTGGAGACTTCAGGGGGGAACACAACTAAAACTCTACATAAAATTTACATATAAGAACGAACGAACACGAAACAATGAGACTGAGAAAAATTGATTTTATAACAAATTTAAAACAAGTTTTATATATTTTTTTACTTTAAAATATAGTTAATACCATTTAGTTCAATATTCATTTCGATTTATTTCGATATAATTGTTTGTTTTCTTTTGTTTTATTTATTTAAAAGTGCACTTAATGTTATACTTTTTCACACTTCAAAAACCAACTGCTTACTTGCTCTCTCTTTTGAAGCAGTTCTTAAAGAGTACAGATGTAATAAAACAAAAACAAGTACACATTGCAAAACCTTGTTTGCATAAGAAACAGTGGTGCCACACTTTTTGACAAATTTCTAACTTTGATTTTTTAGTTTTGGCCAAAGGGATCGACCACTGTGCACAGGTCGTTGTCCAATTGCCCTCCGATGTTTTAATGAAACCTGGAGCGGAGTTGGTGGATGCTAGAACCTTCCGTAGTCTGGAAGCCTCGGACGTATTCTCAATACTGCTGCAGTAATCATTCCAAGATTTATGCTGAGCATTTCTCAGTTCTCGCTTGTATCCTCTCAGATTCTTCTTGTCAGCGTCCAAATCCTCAGGGGTTCTAGTGGACTTTGCCTTGTTAAAGAGCTTCCTGCAGGATTTCCTCATATTACTTAATTCCGTAGACCAGCATGGTGGTCGATTTTTCCCCTTGGCTTCCCTCTAGGGTATGCAGCTTTCAGTGAGATGTTGAAGGCCTTAGTAATCCGCTCCACTGCGTGTTCGATATCTTGCAAATTTCTCATATTTGTCTCTGTTATTTCCGGTATCATCATATTGAACGATTCCCTATACCTATTCCAGTCAGCTTTCCTAACATTTGGCGGAAATATGGTCTTGGTGGTATGAACATCAAATTTGAAACTAATGTAGCGATGATCTGAGAAGCTGTGTTCACTTAAAACCTGCCACTCAGATATCATTTCATTCAGTTCTTGCGAGGCCAAGGGGATGTCCAAAACCTCTTGCCTGTTTTTAGCGACAAAGGTTGCGGCATCTCCCTTGTTGCAAACTACCAGATTAGTTCGCAAAATAAACTCTATTAGCGACCTTGCATTAGTATCATATACTATGATGCGCATTCGCATCCCATAATGAGTTTCGTCTTTGTTTTCAGTGACTCCTCAACTAAGGTCTTAACGGCAAATGGAGGCATCTCCCTGTCATGACCCATGTAGACCGAAGATACCCAATATTTGCATTTGGCTATTTCTAAATTGGCAACGACAGTGTCCGCATTGCACATTGAAGGAAGCAGAAACAAGTTAAGCTCGGTTTTAGCAATTATATAGATTCAGACAGAGGCTTGTCCATTTCTGAATCCTTTAGCTGATCGTTTTTATATATCTTCATTTGAATATAGTGAAAGCCATAACATACACGGTCCTGAGACTTTGCTAGATGTGGCAAAGACTGAGTGTTCAATATAAACACTGCATGCCGTCTTGGTCCATCTACTTCATCTAAACGGCCAACCTTCCAATACAATTCCATTTATGCGTTCCTTGAATCTCTTTCGTGAGGGATTACATCCTTTTGATGTCGTTACCTTAGAAAAAGTTCGACTTGTCAGAGTGTCGCCACCTGTCGACCCGTCTACAGGTCGACTAATTTGGCCTAACTCTTGGTCATTGCCCAGATGTATAACTCCAGTCGATACCCGTCCACTGGGCCCAGAAGTTAGCAACCCAATGGATGACATTGAATTTCGCTGCATGGTGGCTTAATATCCCACCACACTTGAAATTATTAGTACGTACCTATTACGATGAGTTTATCCGCTATTAAAAAAACACGTCCGTTCCGTTCGACGGTTGAATAGATTATTGCCAATATACCTAACCTATATTACATCCCAGCAAAAAAATTTGGAAGTTCTTCCAAAGGCACAACTTTAAAAGCACTTCCAGAAGATGCACTCCCAATGATGTTCTTTTTTATACTACCCAGGAAGTTCTTTTAATTAAATTTTTTATAACTTGGTTTTTTCATAATTTTAGTGGGTAATTTTAACTTTTTTTCTTTCAAATAGGTTAAAAACATAGTAAGAAGTCATGAAATGTTACAAATCATTTAAATTTTGTCGAAAAAAATGCTAAATCCAATCTGAAAAAATTGTGCATTTTTGAAAATAGTTGAGGTCAAACGTTTCCGACAAGCGTTAGAATCCATTAAAAATTATAAAAAATTATAAAAATTATTTATTTGAAAAAATATCACAGAATTTTTCAATTTACATCCAAAACATTGAATTCGGATCACACCTAAAGAAGTGATGCAAATTTTATTGCAACGGCTGTTTAAATGGAGGACTTCCGTCCTATGACAAGCCCACGTTAAATTCATCGCTTCTGCGTCAATTTTGCACCACTTCCGGATCCAAAAAGAACATTTTCATTACTTTTTTGGCGACGCTTTTTTTGCTGGGATATAGATATGACAAGAACCATTCCATGACCATAAAGACTATGTACAATATTTACCTTTTTTGCAGCGAAAATAATTGTATAAAAACTTTGACCATGTACACGCGATTCATTTTGCACGTCAGTCGAGTGTTAATTGTTGCTAAGTTACTAATTTATTTATTCATAAGTTACGTGACATTTATATGATCATAAATGGAAGGATGTGTAATTGAAAAAAGTACCTGTTTTTATACCCTCCACCATAGGATGGGGGTATATTAACTTTGTCATTCCGTTTGTAACACATCGAAATATTGCTCTAAGACCCCATAAAGTATATATATTCCGGGTCGTGGTGAAATTCTGAGTCGATCTGAGCATGTCCGTCCGTCTGTCCGTCTGTTGAAATCACGCTAACTTCCGAACGAAACAAGCTATCGACTTGAAACTTGGCACAAGTAGTTGTTATTGATGTAGGTCAGATGGTATTGCAAATGGGCCATATCGGTCCACTTTTACGTATAGCCCCCATATAAACGGACCCCCAAATTTGGTTTGCAATTGCTCTAAGAGAAGCAAATTTCATCCGATCCGGCTGAAATTTGGTACATGGTGTTAGTATATGGACTCTAACAACCATTCAAAAATTGGTCCATATCGGTCCACTTTTTCGTTTAGCCCCCATATAAACGGACCCCCAAATTTGGCTTGCGATCGCTCTAAGAGAAGCAAATTTCATCCGATCCGGCTGAAATTTGGTACATGGTGTTAATATATGGCCTCTAACAACCATGCAGAAATTGGTCCATATCGGTCCATAATTTCATATAGCCCCCATATAAACCGATCCCCCGATTTGGCTTGCGGAGCCTCTAAGGGAACCAAATTTCATCCGATCCGGCTGAAATTCGGTACATGGTGTTAGTATATGGTCTCTAATAACCATGCAAAAATTGGTCCATATCGGTCCATAATTACATATAGCCCCCATATAAACCGATCCCCCGATTTGGCTTGAGGAGCCTCAAAGAGAAGCAAATTTCATCCGATCCGGCTGAAATTTGGTACATGGTGTTAGTATATGGTCTCTAACAACCATGCAAAAATTGGTCCACATTGGTCCATAATTATATATAGCCCCCATATAAACCGATCCCCCGATTTGGCTTGTGGAGCCTCTAAGAGAAGCAAATTTCATCCGATCCGGCTGAAATTTGGTACATGGTATTGGTATATGTTCTCTAATGACCATGCAAAAATTGGTCCACATCGGTCCATAATTATATATAGCCCCCATATAAACCGATCCCCCGATTTGGCTTGCGGAGCCTCTAAGAAACGAAAATTTCATCCGATCCGGCTGAAATTTTGAACATGGTGTTAGAATGTGGTCTCTAACAAACACGCAAGAATTTGTCCATATCGGTCCATAATTATATATAGCCCCCATATAAACCGTTCCCCAGATTTGATCTCCGGAGCCTCTTGGAGGAGCAAAATTCATTCGATCCGGTTGAAATTTGCAACGTGGTGTTAGTAGAAGGCCGCTAAAATCCATGCCAAAATTGGTCCATATCGGTCTATAGTTATATATAGCCGATCCCCAATCACACCAAAAAAAATTGGTCCATATCGGTTCATATTCATGGTTGCCACTCGAGCCAAAAATAATCTACCAAAATTTTATTTTTATGGAAAACATTGTCAAGATGTTATTTCTATAGAACATTTTGTCAAAATTTTATTTCTATAGAAAATTTTGTCAAAATTTTATTTCTATAGAAAATTTTGTAAACATTTTATTTCTATAGAAAATTTTGTCAAAATTTTATTTCTATAGAAAATTTTGTCAAAATTTTATTTCTATAGAAAATTTTTTCCAAATTTTATTTCTATAGAAAATTTTTTCCAAATTTTATTTCTATAGAAATTTTTTTCCAAATTTTACTTCTATAGAAAATGTTGTCAAAATTTTATTTTGTCTAAATTTTATTTCTATAGAAACTTTAAACTTAATTATATACGTATTTAATCGGCCTTTTTTAGTTTAATATATACTACGTATGGACTACCTTGTAATTTAGAAGACGGTGTTAGGAAGTTTTAAGATACCTTGCCATCGGCAAATGTTACCGCAACCCAAGTAATTCGATTGTGGATGACAGTCTTTAGTAGAAGTTTCCATGGTGGAGGGTACATAAACTTCGGCCTGGCCGAACTTACGGCCGTATATACTTGTTTAGTTCTATTAAATTTCTTCATCCAAATGAACTTCCAAGGCACAACTTCTAAAGCAATGCAAATGATCTAAAATTGAGTACCTCTGTCCATGACAAGCCATGTAAAATTAATTGCAGATGGTTCAACTTTAACAATAATCATTCCATATTTACGTCGTGCCCATCAAATCTACAAACGCAGACATTTTGTAACAGCAAATAAAAACAAGTATATACGGCCGTAAGTTCGGCCAGGCCGAATCTTATGTACCCTCCACCATGGATTGCGTAGAAACTTCTACGAAAGACTGTCATCCACAAAATTCAACTCACATGGTTGTTAAATATCATATGCTACCACCACGTACCAAATTTCAACCAGATCGGATGAATTTTGCTTCTCTGAACGGCACCGGAGGTCAAATCTGGGGATCGGTTTATATGGGAGCTATATATTATTATGGACTGATGGGAACCAATTCCTGCATGGTTGTTGGATACCCTATACTAACACCATGTACCAAATTTCAGCCGAATCGGATGAAATTTGCTTCTCTTAGAGGCTCCGCAAGCCAAATCGGGGGATCGGTTTATATGGGGGCTATATATAATTATGGACCGATATAGACCAATATTTGCATGGGTGTTTGAGACCATATATTAACATCACGTACCAAATTTCAACCGGATCGGATGAAATTTGCTTCTCTTAGAGGCTCCGCAAGCCAAATCGAGGGATCAGTTTATATGGGGGCTATATATAATTATGGACCAATATGGACCAATTTTTGCATGGTTGTTAGAGACCATATACTAACACTATGTACCAAATTTCAGTCGGATCGGATGCAATTTACTTCTCTTAGAGCAATCGCAAGCCAAATTTGGGGGTCCGTTTATATGGGGGCTATACGTTAAAGTGGAACGATATACACCAATTTTTGCATGGTTGTCAGAGACCATATAGTAACACCATGTACCAAATTTCAGCCTGATCGGATGAAATTTGCATCTCTCAGAGCAATCGCAAGCCAAATTTGGGGGTCCATTTATATGGGGGCAATACGTAAAAGTGGACCGATATGGACCAATTTTCGCATGGTTGTCAGAGACCATATAGTAACACCATGTACCGAATTTCAGCCTGATCGGATGAAATTTGCATCTCTTAGAGCAATAGCAAGCCAAATTTGGGGGTCCGTTTATATGGGGGCTATACGTAAAAGTGGACCGATATGGACCAATTTTCGCATGGTTGTTAGAGACCATATACTAACACCATGTACGAAATTTTAGCTGGATCGGATGAAATTTGCTTCTCTTAGAGCAATCGCAAGCCAAATTTGGGGGTCCGTTTATATGGGGGCTATACGTAAAAGTGGACCGATATGGCCCATTTGCAATACCATCCGACCTACATCAATAACAACTACTTGTGCCAAGTTTCAAGTCGATAGCTTCTTTCGTTCGGAAGTTAGCGTGATTTCAACAGACGGACGGACGGACATGCTCAGATCGACTCAGAATTTCACCACGACCCGGAATATATATACTTTATGGGGTCTTAGAGCAATATTTCGATGTGTTACAAACGGAATGACAAAGTTAATATACCCCCATCCTATGGTGGAGGGTATGAAAACGATTTTGTTTTTTCAATTTCAATGTTATTGTTATCAGTGGTTTTTGTTACAATTTTATTTTTTTATTATGTAATTGATAGAATTTGGAAACTTTTTCGCGTCGACCGGGGATTGAACCTGGGTCTGTTGGCACCAAACCAGAACGCATTAGCACACTCGGCCACAAACGCCATCGAACACGATCCATCGAAACATCTTTTCAAATGTTTGTGGTATGAACCTAACATGACACCAACGAAACGACAGCATGCATACTAGATAGGGTCGCGGCCTAAAGGAAAAAAGTTGATGCGGTCACCCCCCAGTTTTGTAGCATATTCGAAGACAATTTCAGAACACCAAAACTTTTTTTTCCGTGCACCCTACGACCCCCCGAAATACAATTTATTGTGCTGTGTCTACTGTTTTAAAATTCTAACAATCACTTTCGCTACATGATTTTTTAAGTCTGTCCATATTTTTGTGAGAGAAGGCTGTTGTTTGCACTTTTTTCAAATATTATCAACAGCCTTCTCTCACAAAAATATGGACAGACTTAAAAAATCATGTAGCGAAAGTGATTGTTAGAATTTTAAAACAGTAGGCTCTCAAATTGTTCTAGCAAAAACACATGCACTTTGCATAACGCAGAAAATGCCGTAGTGCAAACAACGAGTATGTATACAAAGGTACCGTTAGAAATGTACAGATCAACAGGTTTTGTGTTCTAAATGCCTTATAAATTAATTTCGTGGATGTGAATAACGATGTGCATGTGGTTTCGATCGAACATCATGACAACACAGCAAAAACTATTTGGTGGTGTGTAGGGTGACCTATTGACTTTAAAATCTCTGTAACTTTTTTGTTTATGAATATAAGTAAATACTTCAAAAGCAAACGTTTCATATTTTGTTAAGATCTTTATAATGGTTATCAGAAATGGGCATCATAGTGGTATACGAAGCGAAATAAAAAAATTAAAAATCAAATTTGACGTCGGAGTCAAAAATGACCAATGCACGAAATATAGCCCCTGATCAACCACGAACAACGATATGCGTTTCTTTTCGATCGGACTTCAAATGACGACACAGCACAATAAATTGTATTTCGGGGGGTCGTAGGGTGCACGAAAAAAAATAGTTTTGGTGTTCTGAAATTGTCTTCGAATATGCTACAAAACTGGGGGGTGACCGCATCAACTTTTTTCGTGACCCTATCTAATGCATACTCGAAGGGCAGGTCTACTGAGACCGCATTACATGAACTAGTCAGCTTTATTGAAAGCTCACTATTTGTCAAAGGATACACAATCGTGGAGTTTCTAGACATCGAAGGGGCGTTCAATAACATCCATCCGAGCTCGATATTAAATGGACTGACAGCTCTGAATGTTGATCCAGGTATACTTAGGCTTAGACGTATGTTATTTCTGCCACACTAGGACAAGCAAACATACAATGGTATGTGAACAGAGGCACTCCCCAAGGAGAAGTTCTACCACCTCTTCTTTGGAATGTTGATATAAACAATCTTCTGGTTTCCCTAGAAAAGGAAAGGATAAATGTGGTAGCATACGCAGATGATGTGGCTCTAGCAGTCAGGGGAAAATTCCCATCCACAATCATAGATTTTATACAGAGAGCCATCAGGATGACTGAGAAATGGGCGAAAGAGAATGGTCTTGGAGTAAATCCTGCAATGACAGAACTACATCGAAAGAAAAACCGTTCGCCACATTGACGATTCAGTTTCATCAATGCGATGAATAGTTTCGTCCATGTGAATATTTCGGTCGTCTACTTGACGAAAGCAATCATCAAAGTTAATTTTTCTTCTTTTCATAGTTCGTCACATGAGACGAAATTATTTTCTTCCCGATTAAGGGAAAGTTAATCAAAATTAACTTTTGATTTAAATTAATTTCGTTTATATGAAGGCCCATTATATGAATTCCACATTTTAATATAATTTGGACAAAAGTTTTAAGTTTTTTCTGAAATATGTGTCGAAAAATCTCAATACTAAATAAAACATAAAACGGTATACGATATTATTATTATTGTAATTAATAGAAATATTTTTACTTTTGGAGTATGTTTTTGTATTGCGTTTTATTTTAACTTTATTGGGTTTCAATTTAGTTTATGCTTCTTGTTAACTAGCATCAACAAAAATAAAATTCTGCAAACTTCAGAAATTAACGTTGTATGTTGATTTTTTAGTTTTAACTTAATTTAAGGCAAATGTGCTAGCATTTTTGACCATCTTAGTGGCACTCTGAGGACATGCAAAAAAATATATCTCTGAATTTCGTTTCTTTTTTGATTTTGTTTTATATTTTTTGTTAATTTTCCATTCAAGAAATAAAATTTTGCTACTTTTGAAAAAATAATTTTATTTTTGCAAAAGTTATTAAAACAGGTAAACATATAGAGTTTTTTCCTTTCCCAGCAAAAACTGGGTAAGCACTAGTGATTCTTTCAGTAATACCGGTAATCAAAAAGTTACTACTTGCGGTATTACCTGGGATTTAAAAATAATAACTTACCTGTGTAGGCAAAAAGTGATTCTTTCTATTAATACCGGTAATCAAAATCATTTCTTGAGGTCCGGGTTCGGCTCTACAGTGGGCACCGTTAATAGTAGCGAAAAGTAGTGCCAAATTACATTTCAGAAAAAATTGCCAATAAAATATACCTTTGTTTTCTAAAGTTGTATAGTACATAATTTATATTACAAAATAACATCACTGAATCGATCCATGCCGTGGAGCGTGGTATAGTGTGATGACTTACAAAACAACAGGGGTGAGTTCGCACTTTTTGGGTATCTTTATGGTAAAGATATTATTTTTGGAGAGCTGGTATGCTTGCGAAGAAGTACTTATTTTTCGACTGCTGGTATGCTTGCACGGAAGTACTTTCCTCCAATGTCATGCCCGTGTAAAAGTATTACTACTGATATATGTACGAGGAAGTTGTTACCAATTTGGCGCAGGCATACTTGTACTCATACGTGGTAATAGGAGTTTTTGCTGGGTTGTGTCCATCTTGGTGGTATTTGGAGGACAATATAGCTCTAAATTTCATTTCTTTTTTATACCCACCACCATAGAATGGTGACGGGGGTATAATAAGTTTGTCATTCCGTTTGTAACACATCGAAATATCGATTTCCGACTATATAAAGTATATATATTCTTGATCAGGGAGAAATTCTACACCGAAAAAAAAGTTTACTATTTTTTATGAAAAATGAACTAACCCATAGTAAGAATGACCATGATTTGGCGCCAAAGATTTTTTTCATCTAGATAAGTTCATGATTTTCTTATAAATTAGTTCATGTATTACATCGTATTTTAGTTCATTATTACTATGCTGTGGGAAAAATATAGTTAAACAAATTCAAAATATTCCTGCTATCCGGAAAAATTAACAATTTTTTGGGAAACCTGTATTAAGAAATTGGTTTGAAATAAACTGTTTGTCGGTATAATTTTCAAAAAAGTAGAGAAATTGAGGAATCAAAGGTACAACAAGCCTGTATACAACTAAGAAATTTTTCGTACAAAACAAGTCAATTTTCTATTACCACCAGTATTTTATTTCAAAAAATTATTACTATATTACACAAAACTATGGGTTAAGATATACAATATAGGAAATATTTTTATTAGAACGTTGGATGCAATTACTTGTCGGTAGTTAGTAATTCCTTCTTCAAAAGAGTAATATTCTATGTTATTAGGACTAAACTAATTAATTTAAATTTCCATGTTTTCTATCCATATGAAAGATATATGTGGCATAAGTTGCTATATTCAATTGAATTGTCAAATTTCATCGATTTTGGCTATCTTTTGTTGGGTGGATTTGCCTTATAAGCATCTGAAATTGCAAAGTTAAAATATAAGAAAAATATCAAATTCTATCGTTCATATTGATTTTTAACTTACGGTTTTCAAGAGTATTTCCTAAATCCAATAAGGATATCAGCTTAATTAGCATTAAACAGTAAGAATATTCAACAAAATTACCATTACAAGATCTGTCTACCTGCAAGTGAAAATAATTATTTTTAATAAATTGAAATTTTGGTTTTATTAAAAACGGACAAAATACCGTTTATAGAAAAACTTACCACATTGAAAAATCCATCCAGTAGGTATATTATTGGAATCATATCCATGGACTAATGGGACGTTTTTGAAATTATTCTCAGAATATATTTGAAATAAAAAATATTATAAAATTAGACATAATTTCCACTTGTCAGTATAGCATTTAGTATTTAAGGTGGATATTAAGTTCGAGTTTCGAGGCTAAAATCGCAATTTTCATGATAAGTTTTCTTTAATATTCCATTATAAAAAAATAATCTTTATAAAAACTTGTTTTGAGCTATTCTCCATCAAGTTATATTCAAATTTGTATCGAAGACGTATAATTTTATACTTTTCTTAGTGATTTTTTTTTAATTTTAGCGGCTAAACTCGAACTTAGTACTCACCTGTAGGAATTGCTGTAACATAAAATATATAGATTCAAGAAAATGGTTGCATCTCCAACCTGTGATCCAGATGTAGAATATATAGATCATCCTATTACCACTCTGTTGTATATTTTTTATGTAAATCAAAAAATCCGCACTAATTTTAAACTATTAATTATTACTCTAACATCACATCATTCACTTCTCAGTTTCTAAAACGTTCCGAATAAATGTATTTTCATAAATAAACACTAATACCGCACGTACAATTTTGCAAAATTAAATCCACGTGTGCACTTCATAAAAGCATCAACATAACTGAATGCAACAATAAAACTCACAGACACAAATAGTCATAAAGGATACATACCTGCCGTAAAGAAAAACAACTCCACACACACACAATCACTTTCTGATCTCGCTATTGCAAGAAAACAACTGTCACCACAAAAAATACCAACAACACACAAGGAACATTCCATTGTCTCTAGAATCAAAACAACCAACAACAGCATAAATGACGCAATAACAAACACAAACAATCATACGAGATATACACAAAATTTCTCTAAAAACTCCCTCACATGATGCACTCACATTTTGCAGTAGCACATTTTTATTGATTAGTTGAAATTCTATCTATAAGTTAAGGTAAAATATATACCAAATCTATGAGGAATCTCTAAAAAATGATATACACCCGTCAAGGATTATACTTTTTCTAAAATTTTCAATGTGAGTAAAAACACTCCAACATATAATAACAAGTAAGGAAAGTCTAAAGTCGGGCGGGGCCGACTATATTATACCCTTCACCATTATGTAGACCAAAATTTGTGTTACCAACTCAACTCCTTCAAATTGGTTGGGAGTTATTATCAAGTTTTATATTCCCATATAAAAATATTTATATCTGAAACGATTTGGAGACAATTTTTTGTACTTCTACAAAATCGCTAGAATTAAAAATTAAGGGCTAACACCCTTAGA